>NW_022145801.1:3527798-3560408 GCF_002938485.1 Sitophilus oryzae | reverse complement strand
AATATAGGTTGCCTATTGTGGAACATCCCGAAAGCTTTGCTAGACTCGTGCAACGCTCGTCAGGCGCGCTAAATTCGGTATGTTCAATAATTATACAATGCCGCTTCCTCTCCTCATTTCTCATCATTCACTGACTTGTGAGTCTGGCGAGGCTTTCGTGATTGTAAATGATAACCATACAATGCTAGTTATTTTCTACGAAATTGTAGTATTATTTATCATGTGACTAATTTTCAAATTTGGGAAAATAAGAGCAAAAATATTGTAACTGACTCATTTGCCAATTTCGTAAATCAGCCAGACTTGTTTTTGATTATAGGTAGTTTATGATTATATAAAATGATACATTAAATTTCTAGCATGGGAAAATAAGGGTGACGGTTTTCAAAAATCTCTCAGATTTTTGCATCCGCAAATTTTCAGCCAAACTGACCTCCACTTGGGATGTGCCAGACTCTTATTTCCATTAATAAAATGATTCGCTTTAATACATTTCAAATATTGGGAAAATATGGGAAATAAGTGGACTTTTTTTATTTTTATCTAGTGAAACCATCCGAAAATTTCAGCCAGACTCACAAATTGTCTTTGATATTATCTCCGAAAATGTAGAATGTAGAATGTTTAGGAGAGGAGTTAATCACCGCGACATTACACATCTATTGTGTGTTCCTTTTTCTTGAGTTATAACGAGTTATAACTCATCATACAGTCTCATGGCTTTAATAAAAGCCAGTGTCTGAGACGGTTCCACAGAGGCCGGCTCTCCATCCTCGACATCCGCCGTACCAAAGTTCATGGCACGAATGGTCGTCATCTCGGTGCACTCAGTAATAAGGTGTTCTGGTGTTTCCCCATTTTCCCCACAGAATCTGCATTCGCTGTTGTTCCTCAGCTTCAGCCTACTGAGGTGGACTTCTGTCTTAGACCGTTGGAGGACTCCCATTCCATGTAACGCATAGAGTCTTTTAGGTTCCTCAGTTCCGCCTTTAGTTGGTTTCCGCTTGGAAAACAGAACTGTTCTGGTTCAGTTAGTAGAGTGTTCGCTTTTTTATAGCTAGATCATTTGCTCATCTCATTTGCCTTTTCATTGCCTTCTATCCCTTGGTGAGCGGGCACCCAGGGTAGAAGATTATTTTCTTTCCCTAATTTATTCAGCTTCTCCAGGCATTCTTTTTTTTTATTATTTTTTTTATAGAGGAGGAGGAAATCTTGCATAAGACGGAGTGTCAGATTCCTACTGACTAAAACCACCTCCCCTTCTCTACGACACATCACGCCGGTACCGCTTTCGCATTTCTTCGACGTGAGGACTGTCTACGTATTTCTACGTGCTTCTTCCTCTTTAGTTTTTATGATTCCTCTTATCACTGTATAGGCAGAGTCCAGTTTTTTTCTCCTCCTTTCAGGCTATTCATCATAGTTTCTGCTGTAAAAGGAATGTTCATAGCTATATAGTACTGATGTCTTAGCACCGACCATCTTGGACATTCGAACAAGGTATGTTGAGCATCATCTAACTTGTTACAGTATACACAGTGGTTTGTTGGTGATTTCGTTCGATTAAATAGATAACTTTTGAAACACCCATGGCCCGACAGGGCCTGGGTGGTATAATAATCTACTTCACCATGTGGCCTCACTATCCATTCTCTAATATTAGGAATTAAACTATACGTCCACCTTCCATACTTGCCGTTGACCCATTCTTCTTGCCATTTTATCCATAGTCTATTTCGAGCTTCAGTTTTCAAAGTTCCTTGGTAGGTTTCAACTCGTTCTTGAATCAAGAGATGCATTGGGGGTATACCCGTTATAACGCGAACAGCCTCTGCAGAAATGGTTCTGTAGGCACTGCTGACTCTTATAGCCGCTGTACGCTGTACACTGTTTATTTTCTGCCTATATTTATTATTTTCCATTGCTTTGTACCATATAGGTGCAGCATATAGAAGTTGAGAGTGAATGACCCCCACTAGAACCCTTCTCTTAGAAGCTCTTGGTCCAGCGGCATTTGGAAGTAGACGCGACAGTAGGAAGTAGACATAGCATTACGCGACAGTAGGAAGTAGCATTTGGAAGTAGACGCGTACAGCTAATGTTTTGCTTGCTTTGGTTACCGTTTTATCAATGTGCTCGCCAAATTTCATTTTGGTATCAAGCCATACTCCTAAGTATCTATTGGTTTTGCTGAGTTTAATTTCTACGTCTTCAAGGTTAAAGTGTATTTCTGAAATTTTCCTTTTGGTTGTGAACAAAATTGCCTCCGTCTTGTATGCGGCTAATTGAAGTTTATTTTTTTTTCATCCAATTAAGACTCTAATCAAACTAGTGTTGGCAGTGTTCATCAGTGCCTCTTCAGTTTTTGCAACTACCACCATTGCCAGGTCGTCCGCAAATCCAATTAGTTTGGTACCCTCAGCCATTTTTGTTTCAAGAAGGTCGTCGTATAAAATATTCCACAGGGTGAGACCCAGTACCGAGCCCTGTGGTACCCCACTATTAATCTCCACAATTTTAACCTGGTTATCTGCTTCTAGTATCAACTTCCTGTCTGATAGATATGATGCGATAAGTCGCATTAATCTCGTCTCGATGCCTCTCTTTTTTAATCTATCCAGAATAATTTGCCAGGATGCGCTATTAAATGCGTTTCTTACATCTAGAGTTATCACAGCACATAGCTTTCGGTTGTTCGGTCCGTAGTCCGCTGCTTTTAAAGCCTTTTTTAGCAATTCAGCAATTGCCCCAACCGTTTGTCTGCCTTTTCTAAAACCAAACTGATAGTTTGAGAGCCCTCCTGTTCTGGCTAGTTCTTCATTCAGTTTATTTAGTATCGAGTGCTCATATAGTTTACCCTGTGTATCGAGAAGACTAATCGGACGGTAGGCTGCTGGACTTCGAATTCTACTTTCGCCCTTTTGAAGTAAGATCAGCTTTGATTGTTTCCATTCCTCTGGGAAGATTTGTGCCATTACTAGTCTATTATATACTTTTAATGAATATTCTGGTAGGTATAAAACTGCTTCTTTTAGTATCTCAGCGGGTATATTGCTTGGTCCTGGAGTTTTGCCATTTTTAAGTTTATTACAAGCCGCCAGTAGTTCGTCTTTATTAAAGCTTAGTATTCTATCACAGATCGTTTTATTATTATCACTATTACCACAGTTTACTCCAGGCATACTTTAACCAACTTCAAATTGATGGTTATTGAGTTGATCGTGTTTAGTGCTGCTTGACTATCGGATAAGATGACTATTTCCTGTTTTCGATAGTTTCTATCTATCATCCGAACATACTTTTATATATTCACTCACTGAGAAAATAAGTACAAAAAAATCATTACCTCCTGGACTATTAATTGGTACATCGATACGATGTTTGCCGATATTACGTGAAACGACTAGGCATTTCAGGAAATGACAAATTTCGGTATACGAAGCCGCCATATATAAAAATATATTTTTGATATTGATAGTGCTGCTAAAATTTTGTTTAAGCCTTAGCATTTTATTAATTTTATTGTCATATTTAAAATTAACTATTAAGTGTATATGTTGGAGGCAGATTCCGAATTCGGCCTATGTCCGAAATAATTAGACATATATGGCGATTATAATTAAATATACCTACCTATATCCACAAAGTTACGCGGAAGAGTTTTGATTGCATTGGTTTCAACTTCTATGCGGAGGGTGTTAATCTTTTGTTGTTATATTATACCAAAAAAAGATTAACCCCCTCCGCAAAGAAGTTATATAAAGACTATTTATAACCACGAAGTTGCACGCATCTGGCAAGTTTAGTATGGACAAATCGCCATATGTCTAATTATTTCGGACATAGACCGAATTCGGCATCTACCTCCAACGTATATTATATACGTCTATTAAATTGTGTATTGATAAATAATTTATTATTAATATTAAAAAACGCTTTCTGGTAATCATCTAGGGTTTTATTTTATATACCACATTCTCCAATTAAAACAGTTGTTTTCCCGTCATCGTCCGTGTGGGCATTTCTGAGAGTTGAAGTGTGGTTGAAGGTTTTTAGAAAATTGAAAGTTAGGAAATAAAAGTCATTTAATCTTAGTGAAACAAAAATTTTATTACTTTACAATATAATTGTTTTTATTATTAGACAACAGAAACATCGAAACATCTAGACCTAATCACTATTTCACTTCTGATAATCTATTTTTCTTAAAAAAACTTTATTGCTACCTTGATTACTACAATAATAGAAACGATATATAATTTTGGACTTGTTTCTTCTTTTCAAAAGTGCATTTCCGCTTCGAAGCCTAGAAAAAATTGTCGAAAATTTTTTAAGGTATCTATTTATATAATATTCTACAATGGCATCAAAAAGTTATATTATATCTAATGTACCCAATCTAGCAAAATAATTATATTTTCTTAGTTCTTAAAATTATAATTTTCATATTTAGAGTTCACATATATACAAGAATTTGTCTGCAATAACGAAATTAACAAAATAATAATATTATTTGTTTGTTCAACCACAGGATTCCCGACAGTGACAGTTGTGTATGTTTATTACTTATTTTACTGTTTATTATTTATGTTAATTCACACATGCAAATTGTATTTTCTATCATTTTTTGGATGTCGTCTGTCCAAATCTTCTCTGATTTGTTGGACAGACTATGAAATGCTCATACCTAAAAAATTTATAGGTATAAGCAATGTCTAATATACAGGGTGGTCCGAACTGTATTCCGGAAACTTCGGCAGCATATTCTGCAGATAAAAATAAGTATAAAAGTTCGTATAAATGTACTATGTCCTAAAATGCATAGTTTCGGAGATACAGGGTGTAGAATTTTCATTTTTATCGATTTTTTCCAAATAATTTCTGAAGTAACGTCAATATTTAGATGCAAATTGATGTCTGGGAGTTTTTTGACATGAGAAATTTGATTTTGATGTCAATATGCTCCTATTTGTAGAGGACGCCACCTTCATGTGTTTTAACTGTTTTTAAGAGTAATAACTTTTCGTCCGTACCTGTATAAAACTACTGGGTGAAAAAATATATATTTCCGTGATTTTATATGTAAAAAATATCTCTTGGTAAAAATGGCTACGAGCAACCGTTCTCGAGATATTTAGAATGGAAATAGTCAATACATGTCAAAACGACAAAATTACGACAAAAAATAAACATGTTGAGTAGATTATAGATATATACAGGGTGTTTCAAAACAAGTGCGAAAAACTTCAGGGGGTGATTCCTTGTTCAAAATAAAGGGTAGTTTGCTTTATAAATGTTGGGTCAAAAGTCAACCATTAGGGAGATATCGCGTCACAAAGATGGCGGAAAAATAATGTTTTTATTTTTTATCTTGAAAACGAAAAGAGATAGACTAATGAAATTTTACGGAAACATTACTGTTGTGAAAACACACTTTCTGGTAATTTTTTCACTTTTTTAAAATGAGTGGAAGGGGTTGAAATAAACTACCCCCATCATTCTTGTTAATGAAATTTAAAGAAAAATCTTATCAAACACATGCAAAAAAAATTAATTTTGATAGTTTTCCATAAAATTTCATTAGTCTATCTCTTTTCGTTTTCAAGATAAAAAATAAGACATTTTTCCGCCATCTTTGTACCGCGATATCTCCCTAATGGTTGACTTTTGACCCAACGTTTATGATGCAAACTACCCTTTATTTTGAACAAGGAATCACCCCCTGAAGTTTTTCGCATTTGTTTTGAAACACCCTGTATATATAAACAAGGATTATAGTTATTAGTAGTAGTTATTTGTAGTATTATAGTTAAATAGTAAATTTGGGAACTTCTTATTTTTTTAAATTAATCATAAATTTTTCTTTGAAAAAGTGATGATAAAAAAGTTTCTGTTGAACTTTTGACAAAAAAAAAATTCAAATTTATGATTTTAGTTTAATAACTATTTAGTCAGATGTTTAATTTATGTCAATGACAGGTATTGATAATTTCTATTCCAAATATCTCGAGAACCATTACTCGTATCGATTTTTACCAAGAGATCTTTTTTACGTAAAAAACATCGCAAATGTATATTTTTTACCCAGTAGTATTACACAGGTACGGACGAAAAGTTATTACTCTTCAAACCAGTTAAAAAATATGTAGATGGCGCCCTCTACAAGTAGGAGTCATATTGACATCAAATTTCTCATGTCAAAAAACTTCCAGACACCAATTTTCATCCAAATATTGACCTTACTTCAGAAACTATTTGAAAAAAATCGAAATAAAAATGAAACTTCTACACGCTGTATCTATCAAACTAGGCATTTTAGGACATACATTTATACGGACTCTTTTACTTCTTTTTATCTGCAGAATACGCTGCCGAAGTTTCCGGAATACAGTTTGGACCACCCTGTATAGTCGCAATGACAACCAAAGTAAAATAAACCAAAAATTTTCTTTATAATTAGTTAAAAAGATATAGTCGTCTAAAGGACAACTATTTTGATACCATTATACTATATTTATACATAGACATGTATTCTTAATCAATTTTCAAACTATTTTTACAAAATAATTATCTTTTTGAAATAGACCTGTAATATTTACATAAATCTATAATAGAGTGAATTAGCTATGAACAAAATATTACTTTTGTTTTAGTCAATGTGTACATATAACACCATATGATAAAAAACGCGTCAAGTTGGCATATAATTTTACATATCGATTACATAGCAATTTTTATTTCGAATCCAACTCTGACGCCGTTTTTTATAGTACAGTATATCGTGTATCGTTTTATTTCCAGGTATTTTAGGAAAATATATCTTTTAGATATTAATAAGTATTCTTCTCTTTGAAAGGCATTTTATTATCGATGACAAAATGAACTTTGTGATCAAAAACATTTTATTACTGGTATTTTACAATAATTGAATTATGCATATATTTTTTGAAAAGAAAATTTTTAAAAGAAACAAAATGCCACATATTCAAAGACTCATAATTTTGAATATTTATAATTATTGCAACATAATAATTGTTTAAACAGATATGTAAATTGAGCTTAAATGTTTACCTGATTGCTTAGAAACATTGCATTAACTTATATAAAGATTATTTTTTAAAATTTATATAATTATTAATTTTATTTATGATTTTTAAGGAATAGGCCACTTTTATTTTAAAAAAGGACTCATGTTGTTGTTGGCACTTTAGCTATATGTACCATACACAGTCTGTCGCATTTAAGATAAAGGAACATCCATATTATATCCTTACTTTTTTTTCACTAACTGAACATTTAAGGGTTTAGATGTTCGAATTAAAAAAGAACATAAAGATTATTTAAGAAAGGACGACTTTCACAAATCTAACATTTGTCAGCATTCATGGGACACAGGGCACAGGTTAGATTTTAACAATGCCAAAATTATAATGAAAGAAACGATAGCCTCTAAAAGAAAAATAAAAGAGGCTTTTTTAATATGATCTAATAAAATAAATGAATTGCTCATGCATCTGTAGATGTTAGTAATGTATGGCAATCGATTCTTTGATTTTAAAGAACATAAAAAATATAAACATAACATACGTAAAAATTAAAAATAATCATACAAAAAGTTTGAAGCTTTTTGGTTTTACCTTATGAAGTAATTGTTATCAGGTAGTATTTGTTAATTTTGAAGTTTAACTTGATAAAATGTCATTCTAACAGAACGTCAACGGGTTTTGTGGATGTATCTGTTTAAAAAAAAACCATAAACAAACAAATAAAAAGAGACTGGCAAATTAAATGGCAAAGAGAGGGACAACGTTCCCGTAGCGCAACTCAGAACGCAAAATTTCGTTCTATTTATGTTGATCTGCGCATTGCGTCTATTGGGCCCACTATCTCATTCTAATATAACAAGAAAGAAAGAAGCAGCCATATAAAACGTAATTTCTAAATAGAAATTAGAACAATCGCCTTTCGTTTTCGTCATCATGACAACCAAGATGACAACATTATGACAATTCGTCATGTTTGTTAATTTTTCTTTTTGTGATTTACTTTTTTTCTAAACTCTCTATTTTATTGACTTATGAATATGGATAGGGAACAAATTCCTTTGTTCCATATAGGTATTTATATTTTGTTACTTATAATTTTAGGTTATACTATTTGTTATTTTATTTGCTGCAGGAGCCAGTATCATCTATTTTATATATGTATTGGTGCCCCCTTTCTCTGATAGATATGTTAAAGACACCCGGTAAAATAAAAGTAAGTAGTTATATTTATCATCTTATTAAGAAAAAAGTAGAAGTAGTAGTGTCAAAAATATTTCGAACCTTTCTTAACATAACAAATTAATACAATTAATTTTTTTCATTTTTTGGGTAGGGAGTTTATAGCTGGTTTATAGTAACCAGAAACTTTATTAATATACCTATTTTACTTTTTTTTGGGACTAAAACTGGACTTGAAAATGGTTCAGGATCATGATTCTCGTAAAGTCTTCTTGTTTGGATATTCACTTTGTTATTGCAATTAGGCAGTTTTTTCGGAAATGAGATTTTTAATGCCCTTTAAAAAAACTGGCCGATCGTTTCCTGCAACAGTCAGTTCTTCTGCATTTAAAATTGGTAGGTGGGTGGAATAAACACTGTTATTTTTTGTTAATATATTATAAAAAGTTTATTTATTTTTAAGTATAAATAAATATGTTTATAAAACAGTAGGTACAATTTTTACTTTTTTTGTAATTTCCCTTATAATAGTAGTATTCTTTCGTTCTGAAAGAAACTGGAAATTTTCACTTAAACTGATTTATTCCCTACACCACATTCCCTTTACGTGGTATAGGGAATAAATCAGTTTAAGTGAAAATTTTCAGTTTCAGAATGAAATAATACTACTAATAATGGCTAATTTAAATTTTCCCCCAGCCAGAATGTGCGATAATGTCTTACGATACGTTTTATACCTATCTCTTTCTTTTTCATATAAAGAAAGAAAGATAGCAATAAAGACGTATGTCCTGCCATGATCCTGCTAATTGGTTTCAAAATTGTTATTCTGAGTTGCGCTACGGGAACGCGGTCCCACTCTTTACCATGAGATTTGTCAGTCTCTTTTTATTTATTTGTCGAAACTAAAACTAAAGTTTTCTCGAATAGACAATTGAAAATAATTGGTTACTTGTGTTTGCATAAACAACGGTTAACAATATTATGTAAAACAAATTTAAATATTGTCAAAAAATTAAACTATTTAACTTTTTGTTTATTTTGACGTTAGCGATATGAGCAGATAAATATTGGAATTTCTTATATTTATTGCCACCAAACGAACAAAATCAAAACAGCCAACTATAGGTTTGTTCCAACCAGCATTTCGGAATCGTTTCGAAATCGTACCCGAATCGGTTTTCTTGCACTTTGTTAACATGCGCGGACTTCGAATAGTTTCGTGACGGTGCAAAAAGTATCAACGTTGGGACGCTTCGTGGATTGTTTTCGGGACTGTCAAAAGTGTCAAGCGTGCGTGTATCGATCGGTTTTTTGTTTTTGTTTAGAATTTTATAACATAACCCTATTATTTTTGTTTGCAATTTGCAATAATAATAATTATTATTCTTGAAATGGAGAATCCGAATCCAGCAATTGTTGGTAGGTGTTGTTTCAACTGGATACTCACTAACTCACTTACCTATACGATTAAAGCTTATTTAAATATTGTTCATTTTTCACCCTTTCGCTAGGCAGCAACTCCAAATTGTCACTATCTGAAGTGGAGGTAAAGAAATCAGTCATACCATCGTCACTCATCCTTAATTATTATCTATAGATAATTATGAAAGTGTACAGGGTGTCGCAGTAAGAATAGCTTTCGACTGTATCTCGGAAAGTATTAGCCGTAGGGGCTACGAAAAAAAATATTTATAACTAAAGAGGCTAAGAAATGAGAAATTGCTGGAAATTATTTTCAAGTTTGTAGAACGACTGCTAGGGGGCGCAACTGCAACAAAAAATAAGAAAATGGAGTTTTTACACAATTTTGCCTAGATAAGGTGTACTACAATAATAATAGAGTAGGAATCCTTAATAAACCTGTTAAATGGATAGGCCAAGTTAAGAAAATCACAAACACACCACTACAAACTCTACTAAGTGCAGCAATAGATCGACAAACATCTTTCTTACGATATTGATCTCATTGGTTGTATTTAAAGGCTTCGATTGGTTAACCGTTTCTAACCAACCGAAGCCTTTAAATTCAACCAATAAAATTAATATCGTATCATCGTATCGTCGGACAACGGATGCATGAAAATCAAGCTTTACTCCACACAAACTCACAAGCAAAAGTATAACGCACACTTATTCGAATTCGTAAAAAATAACCAAGACAGAAGCATCAGCCGGACGCCGGACCAGAATCAGCTGTTAAAAATCGAAAATCCCTGCCAATATGCTTTAATGCGCAAGTCAACCCAATCAGTTCTCAATTTGGACCATATGTACCGAAATTACCGTTCTGAAATCGTAACTAAACGATCCCAAGGTAGGTTGGTACGCAAATAGGATCGTCCGATAACCGTCAAATCTCGGTTGGAACACATTTGAATTACTGCGCACGAGCGTGATCGTTCGGTGACGGTTCTGCGGCGAGTTGGAACAAACATTTTTTTAAGATCCCAATTAAAAATTCAGTTACAATATTAAAATA
Organism: Sitophilus oryzae; assembly: GCF_002938485.1. NCBI lineage: Eukaryota > Metazoa > Arthropoda > Insecta > Coleoptera > Curculionidae > Sitophilus > Sitophilus oryzae. Next base: position 3,549,701 of record NW_022145801.1, on the reverse strand, counting down.
AAAATTATATCTCAACCTGTATACAGCAATCATTGTATGGTTGTAAAAAATCAAATTTTTGTTAGTCCAAATAATAAAAATATAATATTTTTATCTTAAATATAACACACTGTATATAATTAAATATATTTAATATAGAGGTAACCTAGAAAAATATTTCTGGCAATGTATAGAAAATTGCACTAGTTTTGTTAAGTATTTACATTATAATTGCGAGTTATTTAATTTTTTGTCCAGGTTATAGAAAGGCGGAAATTTTAGTTCTCAATTTTGTCTAAAAATTTTAATATTTAATTTGATTGTTATTTACTCTGATTTTGTACGAATTTATTTCTATTTTAGATATACGGTTAGAGTTGGTTTTCCTAAAATTATATTTTGATTGCCTAAATACTTCTTTTAAACATTACAAGTTTTTGGTTAAAATACATGTTATTTGATATAATAAAACTGTTAAGACCTATCTAGCATCTAATCTTATTGCTGAAATGGACGCTATAAAAATACTTTTATTATATTTATAGATTTTAATATACTTTATTTTGTATTTAGCATGATGAATAAGGTACTATTTTCTGCCAAAAAAGGGCTAAATTTTAGTAGGGTTTCATAAAAAAAAACAAGTTAAAATATGTACATAATAACTATGCCATCTTTTAAAGACATCACTGATGTTTATTTTCGTTATTTTTGATTACTCGTTACTAATCGTTACTCGACTACTAAGTAATCATTTCAAATATTCGTTACTTTGATTAATATGATTACTTTGTACTGATTTTGGTACTGCTGTCAATTTTGTCAACTGCTGTCAACCTTACTTCGGGTATCAATAAAGTAACGAGTAGTCGAGTAACGGATAGTTAGTTTCTACTTTTTCAACACCTCTAATAATAATAGATTTGTTGGTGTCAAAATAAATTAATGTTAATCTACTATTAGTTATGTACTTCTTTTGTGTGTATTTGCAGAAGAAAAATAAATAATTTTTAATATAGTACTGTCTATTTTAAGAAATAGCACAGCTATTATAGAAAATAAATAATTTAGCAATGCCATTCTGATACAATAAAACGTAGTTTTTGAAATTAGGTATGCTGCAGCCCAAAGAAATACCCTGTACATAATGAAATGATTTATTGAATAAGATAAAAACTCGTATATAATATTTCTTGGTTATGAAAGAAAAATGTAGAGTATATAGTCTGCCTGAGTCAACATACCTTATTCCACTAATTTGGAACACAGGGAATATTAAAAAACTCTAGTAACTACTCCGATTCTAGTTATCCTAATAGCTACTACCTAGCGTTACGACTGATATCTTCCTCTACGCTACAACTATCGCTAATTTCACTGTCGTCCTCTTCGGCAATGTCTTCTAGCGCCCTCTTGCTACAATCTTCTATAACCACTACGGTTTCTTGTCTAAAAAAATCGTTCGCCTAAAATTAGGGGATGAAAGAAGACACCTAGTAACACACACAGAGGATAGAGTACATATATATTTTACCTGTACAATACTACAACATGATCTACAAAGAAGAAGTAATGCAGGCGCAAGAATTGATTTTATATGTAATACTTAAAACACAGGGTGTCCCAATATTCCGTGGACATAGAACTACTACGTATTTTTGGAATCAAATAATGTTGCGGACCCGTGTGAACCCGGTCTAAGCTGACTAATACACCTGACACCATTTGTTACGTTTTTCGTCGGTTCCGCGTGGATAGAAAGTCACAATTCATTTAAACACAATTTATTTACACTAAGTAACAAACAATAACGATTAAAATACTTAAAGAACTATATACAAACTATTTATAACTATTTATTTATCTAGAAATAATTTATTTTAAATTTAGCGCGGTAACAGTATTCGTCTATTTATCTTTTTCCTCATACAGGCCCGACCTACGGTTCATCCGTCCAAGAATCCACATGGCAACCTCCAGCCAGCATCGTTATGGGACGGGAAGTGCGCCTACCTTGTGATCTGAAGTTTGGTTGCCGACCGGGAGAAGATGTCGCTGGATAAGATTATATCCATAGACTACGTACAAGGATGGATGACATCCATCAGCGAGTCCGTCTAAATATTCAAAGCGCTAGTGACCGAATGAAGGAGCACTACGACATTCAAGCTGAGCCTGGAGGATACCAACCAGGGAATTTGGCGTGGCTATACAACTCGCAGACGACGTGGATTATCTCCGAAGCTACAATCCTCGTGGGAAGAGCATACGAAGTCATGGATAGGATTAATGACGTCGTATACCGTATCAGGAAATTGCCAAAGGAAAACCAAGGATCGTCCATTTCAATCGTTTGAGCCCTACCAAGGCGAAATAGAAGATCGTGCTGGGACCGTGAGAATCTGTAGCTTTGATCCCCTAATTCGGAGATGTCTTTTGACGACTTCATGGCCCGTTATAACAGCGGTAGGAAGGCTCGCTATGGCGTGACTGAAGAAGAACAACAGGACCTCTTTTCCATTGCCTCCTGATTATTCGCTTGCTCACTGTGTGGTCGAGAGATTTGCAATGTCCAGAGAAAATAGCTACGACGTTCAATGAAAGTTTGGGCGTGTCGGAGAACTACGCCGACAGGATTCAGAGGTTGGAAGCGTCTTGAGGCTAACCGACGATGCGCATAGTCAAGCAAGACACATCTTCTACCTGGTCACCAAGAAAATGGTCACCGAATAAGCCGAAACTTATCTCAACCTATGGAAGGCCCTAACTGTAGACTGAGAGAAGCCCTCCTAAACAACAACATTACACGATTAGCCATTCCGAAGCTGGACTCGATGTTTTGAGTTGGCGTACAATCCGGAACATGATTGAAGTCATGTTTAGATTTACGAGTATCGAGATCCTCGTTTGCTGCTACAACCCAAAGCTGAGATTGGGAGAGAAAACTGTAGACTGCCTATTTCTACCAGACTTCTCAATGTACCAGGGGCCAGCTTTGCAAATACCTTCATTCACCGTATACATCTCGGGACGAGCATGAATCTAAGAAGGGGGCAGTGCCGAGGACCCGTGTGAACCCGGTCTAAGCTGACTAATAATACGCCTGGTGCCGTTCAAGGATGAATGGAAGAATCTCGGCGGCTACGGATTATTCGAGAACTCTTTAGCTGTGGGTATATAAGCCGACGGCTGGGGCCTGAGGAAAAATAAATAAATAGACGAGTACAGTTGCCGTGCTAAATTTAAAATAAATTCTTTCTAGATAAATAGTTATAAATAGTTTGTATATAGTTCTTTAAGTCTTTTAATCGTTATTGTTTGTTACTTAGTGTAAATAAATTGTGACTTTCTATCCACAGGGAACCGACAAAAAACGTAACAATAAGTTAAGTTAGATACAATTGACTTATTGACAAAAGTGCTTTCTTTGTCCGTTATGTTTCAAATTTATTTTATTGTATTGTTGTATATTTATTTGTTATTACAAATTAATTTTTTTGTATGTTTAGTTATTTGGCACTAAAATAAATGAACCGGTGATATTAAAATTATATATAAAATTGTTTAAAAAAATAGTGAAACATATTTTTCTTCAAATTAAAGAAAATGACAAAATGAGAATCGTAACACTCTATGTTATGATTATATATTTCAATATATCTTTATTTCTTGGATATGTTTAATATGGATCTATTAGAACACTGTCATTAAAAACATTTTGTCAATATTAAATAATAATGGTAGGTAAGCTATAATAGGTAATAAATAAACAAATTGAAATATAAAATCATATACAATACGCCTGCATCACTTAAATTTTAATAGAGTATTTGATTCAGAGGAATCACTATTCACTACACGATATATTACTAGATTATCTAAAAAATATAAAGAAAACAAATTGTAACAGTATAATTATCAACAAATTATTTTTAAGCATATTTTAGCTTTACTTTTTAGTGTTTTACTACATTACCAGTTTGTTTTCACCATGCATTTATATCTTCAGAATAACGTCGACTTGAACTAAATAGAACAAAATTATATATTTTTGTATTAAAAAAATCAAAATAAATATAAATTACTCAAAGGAAATATTTTTATAATTAATAATTCTATGTAAAAAACTATTTATATGAATTAATCTAAAATAAATTTTAGCAAAGAAACAAAAGAAAAGAAAAACAGAAATTATAAAAATAGAAAAAAAAATAAGAGGAATAATAAAAAATAATTAAAAAAATATATTTTAAGACTATTTTAATTTATTATTAATTAACTTTTGCTAATATATATCAAAAAGGCATTTAACGAAAATTCTACATTAACCTTTTAATAGCTTGGTATTTATTTTTTAGGCTGTAATTACCCATTTTTATGGATCTTTAAAACTATAGCCATACTGGGTTATTCTCCTAAACAAATATGCAAATTCATTAATAAAAGGCGGAGTAAAAAAGTGATCTATATAAGAATGCGTTTAAAATTAATTAATTTAATTAATATTTTAATATCAAAAAATAGTTGCTCTATGCACTGATCGGTACGAAAACAATTATTTTAAAATTTTCGTGTGTTTTAAAAATTTAATATATTTTGTTTTAGTTGGCCGATTTTCATTATTTTTTAAGGAATATATTAGCAAAATATTTTGACTTTTTATTCTCTTTTTAAATTAAAAATAAGTACTTATCTGTTTATTATACAAAAAGGGTACAGAGTGTCGCAGGTAAAAAAATATCAAAATTGTATTTTTTAAATGGAACACCCTGTTTAGTAATAAAATTTTAGTTTCTAAGATTAAAATAAAGGTAAATTTGATTAAGGTTTACTGCAAGTTAATCTTACCTTTTTGAAATATTTACGATTTTGTAAAAATACAACAAAAAAAATGTTAATACTTCAATTTTCTAGGCGTATTAAGTTTTTAAAACCAAATATTGAACTTAAATTTTTCTATTTAGTAAATTTGGTGTTGCAATAATAAAAATAATACTACCTTATTCAGAGTGTCTAAAATTTTATATTAAAAAATTATTAGGTTTAAACAACAATAACTTGTTTAATTTAAATGGAACGCCTTGTATATTTTAGTGAATTAGATCTACAATTTTATTGTTTATCAAATATTATTATACCATTTTTTACCTATCTCTCCAAGTTTTTGTATAATTTAGACCTCATTTATCATCATATACTCATGCAATATTGACATCTTAGATATTCATTAGAATTAAATATGCTGAACTTTAAAATATATGAAAATTTTAAGATATCCGTTTTTTGTGCCGCTCCGTGTAGATATAATTATAAAAAAATCTGTATATTTATCTGTATATCAACTTAATTATTAAAATTATTATTAGTTTATTAAAGACTAAGAAAAAAAATATTAGAGATTAAGAAGTAAAAAGTGAAAAAGAAATGAAACAAAAATGATCATGCAGGTATACATATACTCTACAAACATTCTACAGATAACACTTACATAAAACTTAAAAATATATAATAGATATGTAACTCACCGCCTTAGAAGTGGACTTGGTAAAGAGGGGCTTCTTACGACATCCAAAAGTTGCAAAACTTCGGGCGAAGACACTGTTTGAACTATAGTGGCCCCTCTCAGTTCCCTTAATTCTACGCCTCTGAATAAATCGCATCTCACCAGTTCTTCCAATGTAGGTATTCTAAAATAATCAATTCCTAAATTGTTATAGAAGGTGAGTCTTAAATAAGTGTAAATATTTTCAGGTCTGGTAGTTTTCGCGAAAAAAAAGATATTTTCTCTTTACCTTTTTTAAATAAGTCCAAAATAACCGAGATATTTTACTTTGAAAATTATAAAAAATATGTTTTAAAGTTACTAAAAGTTAAAAAAAAAATTCGAACAATTTTGATTTTTTTTCGAGAAAAAGAATCTCATAAACTTAATGCATCATCAATATACATAATTCTGGGGTCGAAATATAGTACCCCTAAAAATATTTGCAATTATTTAAGACTTACCGTGTATAGTAATTTGTTATTTGAAACATATATCAATTTTTAAAGTACATTACTGTGTACTTATTATAAAAAAAAATAAACAGTAAAAAGTAAACGAAAAAGTAGAAGATGGTGCTCAACTTTTCTGTTTTAAATCTTATATTAATCTCAACCTAAAGTTTATACAAATCTGTTTTGTAAGACATTTTGCATAAACTGCTTTTTTAATAATCAAACAAAGAGTGTAAGTTGCCCTTATGAGGATTTCAAATGTCTGGCACAATGACAAAAATAAAAGTTAGTGCTGTCACATGCTTTTGACAAGTAGTAAGACGAAAGAGAGTAGTGACAAGTAGTAAGTAGTAAGAGGAAAGAAGATTATAATAATTCAAGTACTTCACTAAAAACAATGTTCTATTTTTAGTATTTTTGACCTCTTTATTTCTACTCTTTCTATTTATTTATTAATCGAAATATACTTTATAAAGATTTATGTTTCGAATTTATTTTATTGTATTGTTTAGTTATTTGATATTAAAATAAATTAACCAATAATATTAAAATTATAGAAAGGTATTCCTTAATAACTTTATAATATTTCTAAGAAAAAACTTTATGTGAATACATGTCCTAAATATCTTAACTTTTGTGATACAGGGTGCTAAAATTAAAATAAAGTTTTTACGTAATAAATCTGATATAAAAAAGTAAAAGTTTCAAACCAAATCTCATCTGAAGAAAAATGATTTAATTTTTTTCAGTAATAACCATGCGTTGGACAAAAAAAAGAAAATGAACATTGTTTAGAAATGAATGAAGGTTTTGTAAATAATGTTTATTTCAAGAGAAGTCAGTATCGTACCGTTTATTAGTAGTGGGAACTATCGAATGAATACTATCGAAACATTCGATAGTTGCAATTCATTCGAATAATTCGATAGTTAGTAAGAAAACATTCGTTGAAAACTATTCGAATAAAAATTATCGAATAGATCCGTCATCTGCCTTGAAATATTGTATTCTATTAATTCGGCAGCAAAAACCATTCATTTTTAAAATTCATTCATTTATGAAATTCATTTATTCGTCAGGATCGATTATAATAAAATATTAACTGAATTTTAGTTGTTGCCCGGCGACGTAGGTTTCCTTCCGAGAAACCCGACAGCGGTCGGTGGCAATGCTATGAAAGAAGCCGGCATCTTTGGATACATTATTTTTTTCATTAAGGTGCTGGTATTTACACAGAAAATACATTATGAAGGGCGCTGTTGCCATATTTTGGTATTAGTTGATAGTTACGCAAAGAATATTATTGTTTGGCTTTAGTTAGTTAGGGATAGTATGTCTATATATTCTGCATTTTTTTTATTAATATTCTGTTGTTACATTGCAATAATACTTGTTATTTTGGATGTAGGAAAATGATTTTTAATGTTTTTAAGCAAAGACTGGTTTAATAAATAATAATAACAGTAATAATTTGTTATACTTATTAGCAACAAAATTTAAAATCATTTAATATAAATATTTTTTTTAAGTAGTAGCAAAATATAAACAACAAATTAGATGTCAAAACTATTTATATTTGATCCTATTTAAAAATAATATAGTCTCTAAATTTTTTGGCAACGTTGGTTTATTAAATAATAATAATTACAGAACTAATTTGTTATAATAACAACAAATTTTAAAATCATGAAAATATAAACATTTATTAATTTTCTAAGCATGCGGTGTAATGGAAGGAAAAATATAAATAAAAATTAGAAATCAAAATTATTTATATTAGGTGCTTTATATTACTATTTAAAATTATATTTACTTTACTGGCATTTACTTTAAAAATAAATGAAATATTTCTTCATAAAAACTACATGTAAGAGAATTACCATAAACAAAATACAAACATCGTTAACTTTTTTTTTAAATTGGCACGTGTAAAACTTTCATTTTAATTTTCTCACCCCATAGTTTGAGTTCGATAACCATTTATTTAACCACATTACTTATATATAGTTATTAAAAGTTCAACTAATTCACATTATTAAAACATCTAAAATACAAATATGTATTTTTAAAATTAATTGTAAGTTTGTGACAGCGGTCGGTGGCAATGCTATGCAAGAAGCCGGCATCTTTGGATACATTATTTTTTTCATTAAGGTGCTGGTATTTACACAGAAAATACATTATGAAGGGCGCTGTTGCCATATTTTGGTATTAGTTGATATTAGCAAAGAATATTATTGTTTGGCTTTAGTTAGTTAGGGATAGTATGTCTATATATTCTGCATTTTTTTTTATTAATATTCTGTTGTTACATTGCAATAATACTTGTTATTTTGGATGTAGGAAAATGATTTTTAATGTTTTTAAGCAAAGACTGGTTTAATAAATAATAATAACAGTAATAATTTGTTATACTTATTAACAACAAAATTTAAAATCATTTAATATAAATATTTTTTTTAAGTAGTAGCAAAATATAAACAACAAATTAGATGTCAAAACTATTTATATTTGATCCTATTTAAAAATAATATAGTCTCTAAATTTTTTGGCAACGTTGGTTTATTAAATAATAATAATTACAGAACTAATTTGTTATAATAACAACAAATTTTAAAATCATGAAATATAAACATTTATTAATTTTCTAAGCATGCGGTGTAATGGAAGGAAAATATAAATAAAAAATTAGAAATCAAAATTATTTATATTAGGTGCTTTATATTACTATTTAAAAATTATATTTACTTTTACTGGCATTTACTTTAAAAAATAAATGAAATATTTCTTCGCAAAAAACTACATGTAAGAGAATTACCATAAACAAAATACAAACATCGTTAACTTTTTTTTTTAAATTGGCACGTGTAAAACTTTCATTTTAATTTTCTCACCCCATAGTTTGAGTTCGATAACCATTTATTTAACCACATTACTTATATATAGTTATTAAAAGTTCAACTAATTCACATTATTAAAACATCTAAAATACAAATATGTATTTTTAAAATTAATTGTAAGTTTGTGACAGCAGTCGGTGGCAATGCTATGCAAGAAGCCGGCATCTTTGGATACATTATTTTTTTCATTAAGGTGCTGGTATTTACACAGAAAATACATTATGAAGGGCGCTGTTGCCATATTTTGGTATTAGTTGATATTAGCAAAGAATATTATTGTTTGGCTTTAGTTAGTTAGGGATAGTATGTCTATATATTCTGCATTTTTTTTTAATATTCTGTGTTACATTGCAATAATACTTGTTATTTTGGATGTAGGAAAATGATTTTTAATGTTTTTAAGCAAATACTGGTTTAATAAATAATAATAACAGTAATAATTTGTTATACCTATTAACAACAAAATTTAAAATCATTTAATATAAATATTTTTTTTAAGTAGTAGCAAAATATAAACAACAAATTAGTTGTCAAAATTATTTATATTAGATCCTATTTAAAAATAATATAGTCTCTAAATTTTTTGGCAACGTTGGTTTATTAAATAATAATAATTACAGAACTAATTTGTTATATTAACAACAAATTTTAAAATCATGAAATATAAACATTTATTAATTTTCTAAGCATGCGGTGTAATGGAAGGAAAATATAAATAAAACATTAGAAATCAAAATTATTTATATTAGGTGCTTTATATTACTATTTAAAAATTATATTTACTTTTACTGGCATTTACTTTAAAAAATAAATGAAATATTTCTTCGCAAAAAACTACATGTAAGAGAATTACCTTAAACAAAATACACAACATCGTTAACTTTTTTTTTAAATTGGCACGTGTAAAACTTTCATTTTAATTTTCTCACCCCATAGTTTGAGTTCGATAACCATTTATTTAACCACATTACTTATATATAATTATTAAGTTCAACTAATTCATATTATTAAAACATCTAAAATACAAATATGTATTTTTAAAATTAATTGTTCAAAAGTTCATCTCCTCTCTCTTAAAAATTGCTACTTCCCAAAATTTCCCATTAAAAAATAGACCATATACCATATAAAATTAAATAATTGAAAGATCGGACTACGGAAAACCACACAAATTATCGAAAAAATTTTGACCACCTGCACATGCACACAATCGTCAATAAATGAAATTAAAAAATAACTACTATTTTAATAAACGCAAAAATAGCACAGTATTTATACGGCGAAGTTATAAAAATTTGGAAGAACTAATAATGCACTGACGCATACAAAAATCAAACGAATACTAAATTTCATTTATCAAAAGCATTCGATAGACGTGGCTCAACGATAACCATTTAGTCGCACTGCGAGGTTGTCACATATGCTTTAGTTTACAAATGAATGAATGATTTTATTCGAATAAAACCATTCGATAGTTGAAATCATTCATTCATTAACCATTCGATAGTCTAATTCATTCGATAGTTCCCATCGCTACCGTTTATTCTTTAAAAATATTCATTATAAAACCCACCACGCACTCCACTGGTTGAAATAAATAAAATTGTTTGTACATCAAAAATGCTAAAAATTTTTGCTACATAGATGATGTGTCACGATTCACAAAGATATCTGTAATAACACCAGATATATTTTTAAAAAACGTTTTTTTTAGAAAATTTAACCGCCCTGTATTCTGAAAAAATATGATGTTTAGGACATACATTTATATGAAGTTGTTTCTAAGAATAAGGCAAGAATGTCATTCAAAAAGACCCTGTATAATAATATTATTTAAAAAACAATTATATTTTTTTCAAATTACAATAAAGGTAAAATGAGAATCATAGCTTCTTATGTTATGATTATGTATTTTAACGTATCTTTGTAATTTGTAGATTTTTACAAATAAAGTATGTTGTGATTATATTAAAACCTCTGTAATTATGTAAAATGGTTTTTTTTTGTAACTATATAAAGTTGTTTGTTTCCATTACATTAAAAATTTTTCCTGTGTAGAAAAAGTCACTGCAATATAATAGATTGCAGTGTGCTATTATGGTAACAACAAAAGTCGATAGAGTACAATAATGACTTAATAAATTAGTCATTTTGCAATCTCATTCTGCACGTTGTTGTAGATGGTATTTAGACTGGTAATGTCAAACTTTATTTTTTATGGTAGCTTGATGTAGCGTCTCTGTTATGCTTTAATGCATAACAAATTTGTTTCGTTACTGCGGATTGTATTTTTTGAGAATGTTTTTTTTTCTTGATATCTTCTCACAAGTTGTAAATTACATATGCCAAAAATAATAGAAATAAAAATCCCACCAATAATTTTTAGCCGACCATACCAATAGGTATGGTAGGCTATTAGGATCGGCAAAAAAAAAGTTTTTTTAATTTCACTCAAAATGAGTTACTTGGGTCATAAATGACCCAAATACAAAATATTTTCATGGTGTCTGTCATTATATTAACCAAATTTGGCGCAAAAATACTGTGGCACCCGAGAATCTGGCCATTAGTTAAAAAATAAAAAAAATGGGGGTGGGCTACCCTTATCACTTAAGGGTATAAAAAATATATAACAACCTATTTTCAGACCTACTCAATATACATATAAAATTTCATCAAAATCGGCCAAGCCGTTTCGGAGATGGCAACAAAAATAAAAAACAACCCCTATTAAAATAGGGGATGATAGCAGAACAGTAAAAATTTAGGGTTGTTTGTATTTCTTAATGCCAAATAAAAAAATAAAAACATTTTTTCTCTTCAAAAACTAAAAAAAAATGAGGGGTGGGGCTACCCTTATCAGTTAAGGGTATAAAATAGATAACAACCTATTCTTAGACGTTACTGAATATACATATAAAATTTTATCAAAATCGGTCAAGCCGTTTCGGAGATGGTAACAAAAATTAAAAAAACAGCCCTATTAAAAATAGGGGATGAAGGTAGAACAGTGAAAATTTAGTGTTGTTTGTATTTTTTAATGCCAAATAATTTTTTTTTTTTCACAAAATAAAAAAATGGGGGTGGACTACCCTTATCACTTAAGGGTATAAAAAATATATAACTACCTATTCTCAGACCTACTGAATATACATATAAAATTTCATCAAAATCGGTCAAGTCGTTCCGGAGGAGTACGGTAACCAAAACTGTAACACGGAAATTATATAGATAATATTATGTGAAAACTGCGGAGTGCGGAGAGCGGAGAGCGGAGAGCGGAGAACTGAGAGCGGAAAGACTGATTATAACAATAGATGAAATTTAAAACTATAATTTAAAACTATTCAAGAAACACAAGTACGCAGAAGCTAGCTAGCTAACACAAGTACGCAAGAAACGCAGAAGTACACACAAAACAAGGCAACGCCGCGCGTCTATTCGTTCAATTCCGAGCAAAATAGCGAGGTTTGAGGCCCCACGAATAGTTTGAGGCCCCACGAAGTTGGGGCCTCGCTCGCCAAAGCGAGGCCCCATCGACAGGTCAGATTTTGATGCGAGACGAGACTTCTAGGGTATTAAGATATTCTTTGCCTAAATACAAAATATTTTCATGGTGTCTGTCTGTCTGTTCGTCTGTAACACGATAACTCAAAAACCGCTAAACCGATTTTAACCAAATTTTTACAAAAATACTGTGGCACCCGAGAATCTGGCCATTAATTTTTGGTGGGGGTGGGGGTGATGGGAGGGGGTTAAAAATTTTAAAAAATCGTAACTCCGAAATTACAGTAGTTAGCAAAACGCGGTTTTCAAATTAAGATTAGGAATAACATTTGCAACAAAATTTGTAATAACATCAAAATCAGTCAAAGTCGCAGTTTTCGAGATATTAACATATTTTAGTATGGGCGGCTATACGTGTCTCCCGGCGTCAATTTTTATAATTAGTCTTAATATTTGACAACTTTTATGTCAATTTTTAGTAAATGAAATTTGGAGATTGATCTCGCCAAAAGCATCATTGAATGTCATTCCCCAGCCATTTTGACGTCGTCTTTTTCTCGGTCATACGGTTTCATATCATTTTTCATATGGTTTCTTTCTAATACACCTACGGACGAATAGGAACTTTGAAATGAAGAAAATATCTAATATGCACAGGAGTTGATACGATAATTCTCAAAAGTATACAAACATATCCAGCTGTAATTTAATTTAATAAGGTATGTTTATGGTTTTTACCTTGGACTTTGAAATATAAACTGCAATGCGTCAGCCACTTTAGGAGCCCGTTCCAGTTCCAGCTGCAGATGTGCCTGACTGGGTAGCGAAGGCAGTTCATAGCCAGCGGACATCTCGAAGAGCAAATAGCCAAAAGCTAGAGTCTCCGGTGCGTAGGGCGCTTTTGGTACGAGGCCTAAGAGGGAGTTTTCCAGGCCAGCCAGACGAGCTACGCCGTTCTGGATTATTACGTTTCCTAAAAATCACAGAAATATGGTTAATATTAACATTAACGATAAAATATTAAAAAATTAGTGTCAAAAGATGTTTTTAAAACACTTTGTGATATTTTTTCTACTTACCAGAATGAAGATGATACAAAGGTGGTAAATGTCTATTTCTTAAAAATAATAATGCTTCGATGATTTGTCTTCCTAGGCATTGAACCTAAAAATGAAATATATTATTAGATATATATATAATTAGAGTATTTTCCAAGAGTATGGTTTAGGTATGTGGATGATATTTTTGCTGTTTTTGACACACATTCAGACACCATAGATAATTTTATTTCTAAGTTAAATAATCGTTTTCCTTCCATTAAATTTACGCATGAAATTGAGAACAACGACAGATTACCATTTCTAGATGTATTAGTTATTAGAAATATTAATAATTGCCTGGAATTTGATATCTATAGGAAAAATACCACCACATGCAGATATATTCCTAATGAATCACATCATAGTGTTGAACATAAAATGGCTAGTTTAAATTTCTTAGTTCATATATAGGTTACTTAGTTTCCCACTTTCCAACGAAAGATATGAAATAGAAGCTGAAATAGCTGAGTGTAATGGATATTCTCCTTCACTAGTTGATAAATTAATTAGAAAACGTAGGTATAGGTTAATGATTTCTGAAAATTCGACTTTTCAAGTGGAGAAAGATACGTCTAAATATTTTTCAATACCGTTTGATATAGAGTTATCCCGTGGTCTAAAAGGAATTTTTAAGAATGTCAATTATAAACTTGTGTATATGCTAATAATAAATTACAATAATTATTAGGTAATCCAAAGGATAAAACAACTCCACTGGAAAGGTCAGGTATTTATGAAATTTCTTGTAAAGATTGTAATCAGAAATATGTTGGGCAAACTAGAAGATCAATATTAACTAGATTTAAAAAACATTTAGCTCAGATAAGATATGGTAGACCGGATAAATCTTGCGTTGCCGAACATATTGTTGATAAAGAACATTGTATAGATCTTAATAATTTAAAATTAATTAAACAAGTCTCAAATTACAGGCAATTAGATGCCTATGAAAGCATCAGAATTAATAAATGTAAAGATAGTATGAACAGAGTCAACGTTCTAATTCCTTCAAGTTCTTTGTTCCTACTACTCTAGTGGCGGAAATTAACTGTTACGCTCAGTGGGCTCTGACTCGGTTGGCTAGATTTTGCCACGCCCACTCGGTACCTACTGGGAAGTATATAAACGCTCAACTTGTAGATTGTACTTTATTTTATAATCATCTGCTGATGATGCTAACATGGTTAGCGAAACGCGCGTCCAGTGTAAAAGTAAAAGTGTTTTGGTGTATTGTTGTGATTTAGTGTTTTTTTAGTGTTCTTTTATCTTTATTTTGCTGTGTAACACCAAAGGTTCCAACCCTCAACTGTAATATATTATTACCTTTGAACAACGTTATTAAAAACAAAATGAAAATCTAGATTGCATAAATATAGGTATATGTTACAGTGAAAGTCGGGAATCCAGTAAATATTAACCATCACTAGAAAATGCTAACAATTATGCATTGGACGAGAGAATATCGTATTTAAATAAAATTTGTGGACTTTTATTAGTAATTGTTAACATTTACTAAAATTTATCAGTAAAAGTCATTCTGTTGTACAATAGCGACCGTGTTGGTGGAGTTTTGAATAAATACGTTATACGAGGGGTTGTTTTTTTACCATAACTTTAAAACACCCTGTGCAATAATTTCGTGTGTAAGTTTTCCTAAAATATAATTTTACGATCAGAACCATGAATATTTTGTTTTTTGGATCATGTCAATACATGCCTTGGTTAATTTTTAAGAGCGAAATGAACTTGCCAACCAAAATTGCCAATTATTTCTACTATATTTTTAAAGTATTTTCCAATGTGAGAAGACGCCTTGGTGGTTATTGTGAACTATACAGTACTATGAACTGTCTATCGTGTTCGACGTTTGGCAAATGCTTTGCAGGGGGTTTAGAGGTCGCGAAGCAGTACCAGTGTCATTAAATGTACTTTGGCTTGGTCCTTAAAGAAGATTGGGAAAAACCAAGAGGATATTCGACTGGCCCAAAAAAAAACGTGCCGTATTTTGTCGAGGAAGTCGATTTCGTCACGACCAATGGCCGTCGAGTATTTGAAATTGAAAAAATGCTATAATTTGACGGTAACCTATGTTTTTTTGATTCATTTCACTGACAGATGTGATTGAGATTTGTATTGTTAATTTATTTATTTTTTTTTTTTTGTGTTTTTGAATAAATAATTTATTTTAAAGTTATTTTCTAGGAGGTTTTGTTTGGCCTTCTATATTCTGATATTTCACTAATAAATAATATCTTATTTTGTATTTCGATGTATGGAAATCCGCAAGTTTTGTATTTGAAGCCGCAAAGAAATTTCGCTCTGTAGTGAGAAAAATGTTATATATTCCATGTTACCTGATCACTTTTATTATAGAATGTTTTAAACACATATACAGCGTGTCCCAAATAAAAAAATAAAAAATTATACTTGAAATAGTTGGTAGTATTATTCAAGTTATACGCGGTTGCGCCTTATGGAAGGGTAAACCAAATATTGAAGAAATGTGTGTGCCTTCACAGAATTAAATTGCATTAGAATAGACTTTCCTGATTTAGTAAGTGATATGCTCATGATGCTTGTAATATACTATTTTATATTCACTAAAAAACTGATTTAAAAAAATATTTTTAATTGAATATTATGTAAGTATTATGTATAACACGATATAAATAAATTTAAACGAGCAAGAAGATGTAAGAATTTCAATGCCAATATGGAGTAGTTTTCCATTATTCGGAATAATATACTTGAAATAATATTGCTTAAAAAATCAACAAAATAAAAAATATTATTCTTAATAACAAGAATTGAGATTTGGGGATAAGTTTGAAAAGCCATGTCAGAAGAGTAGGATTAAAGACAAGTATTAAGGTAACATAATATATTTGCATAAAGTTTTAATAACACTGGACAATTTTTGATTTGTTTATGTTTGATAATTAAATTTAGTTGCAAGTTTATTTCATATTTCTTTAATATTTGAGAAATTTACTTATATACATACACTGAATATTATTATGCTGCTTTTTTATTTTAAATGGCCGACATGTGCTGTTATTTTTATTACTAGTATATGTATACTTGTTAGTATCGTATTCATTATATGTATAGTTTATAGTATATCAGTAGTATAGATACTTAAGTACTTTCTTTCTATGCGTACTTATATATCCTTTATAGTCTTTTTAAGTGCATATAATACTACTTTTTTAAGAGAACGGCAAGTTTTAATAATTAGTTGTTAATTCCCCTAATTATGTGTCCCCTGGTTCTGCTATAACAACAATTATATATTATCATTATTGATTAAAAAGTTCTTTTAAAGAATTGACCATATATTTTTTTTTTTAGAGTAATTGGGCTGTTCCTTAACATTTTGAATATAAATATTCAAAATATGATTGATAACTGCATATCCTACTAAATAGATCAATACCAAAATCCAATTAGAGAAATAAGTTAAATTATGTCTTTCGTTATAATTTTCTTGCTATTTGTCCACCATTATTTGTGACTTAGAAAATAAATAGTTCAAAAGAATTTAGTACCAGTTCTTTATGTTCTCAAAAAAATCAATTGTTAAATAATTACATATTGCTTAGTACGATTATTATATTGGTTATATGAGTTGTTATAGGTGATAATTAACAAATATTTCTGGTGTTAGATATTATATTAGATATTAATTACAAATAGCTACCTACTTATGTAGCTGCAGATTATTATATTGTGTAGTAGGTACTGTAAATTCTTTAGTTCAAGAAACAAATATCAGTACAAGTATATAACCAAAAAAATGTTGATGCAACATTCTTCTGTGGTATAACATACGTACCCCTATGGTATTCAACTTTTCATTGTTCTTTTTAATAGATACACAATAAGCACCATCTTAATCGTTAATTAAACAACCCAAACTAACTACTTAAATTCCACCAATATAATATCACAATAAATGTATATAAGCTTTGATCATTCCTATTATTAATACTGGACTTCATACTTTATAACTACCAATGGCTACCTACTAACACACTATGCCAACTTAATAATAAATCTGTTCTAAAAAAATACAACATAAAGACATCTTTATTGCAATAATATAGTAATATATTCCATGTATCATTAACTACTATAAATACAAATACCCAATCTTCTTTTACGTGAATAGTGCGTTAGGAGGCAGAAATATTTCCTGCATTGTACATCGTACAAATTGGCTAGAATTTATTAATATCCATTGCAAACATTTATCTTTCAAAGGGTCTAAACAAGTCTAAATGTTTTGTCTTTTTACTGTGTCCCTGTAATATGTTATCAATTAACAACAGTTATCAAATATAACCTGAAACCCAATAATAATTGTCTTACCTTTTTTTTCGAAACTAAACTCTTTAAACAAACTATATAAATAAAAATTTTCAAGGAAAAATCTATTCCTAATGCAATTTAATTCTGTGAAGGCACAACACTTTCTTCAATATTGGTTTACTTCCAAAAAATGTTTTTTTTTTTTTTTTATTTGAAATAATATTTAGATATATATTTTAAAAATCAAAAAAAAAAAAAAAAAAAAAAAAAAAAACTAAATAAGAAATTTTGTAATTCTACACGTCTAAAAAGATATTATAACATTTTTCTCACTATTGAGCGAAATTTCTTTTGCGGCTTCAAGATTAACAAAACTTGCGGGAATTTCCAGTACATCGAAAATTTACAAAAATAGAATATTATTTATTAATACAAAAAAAAAAAAAAAAAAAAAAAAAAAAAAAAAAAAAAAAAAAAAAAAAAATTAAAATACATTATTTTTCTAATATAAAAAAAAAAAAAAAATAAATTACAATAATAATCTCATCACATCTGTCGATGAAATGAATCAAAAAACAAGAGTTACCGTCAATTAATATGTTTTCAATTTCAAATACTCGACGCTCATTGGTCGTGACGAAATCGTCTTCCTCGACAAAATACGTACATATTTCAAAAACAACGCCGTATGGGAGTTAGAATATCCTTCTTGGGAAAACATAACCCAATATGATATATGCGCCCGCCAATGTACCATTATGAACGGACGAACAGAAGATCGTTATAACAGGTAAGGGCGGCAATACAAAGTACTTTAATGATATTCCTTTGCAAAATTTTTTCCTGTTTTATCCTTGAGTATTACAGATGTTTTTCTTTAATATCTTAGTTCTGTTGTCGTTTATTAATGTTTATTAAACCCGGACTGTATCGTTAACGTCTTTTAAATTTAGTATAGAGTATCCAATGCAACGTAATATGACATTACGACAATAGTCACCAAAACCATTCTCATAATTAAAAAATTGGCAAATTGATCGTTATCAGTTAATTTCGCTCTAAAAATTAACCAAAACAAGTATTGACAATGTAATTTGCAAAAAATAAATGCTCAGGAGTCATAGCTCTGACCGTAAAATCATATTTTGGAGAAAATTTACATTCAAATTATTACACAGAGTGTTTTGAAATTAGGGTAAAAAAAACACTCCTCGATTAGCGAAAGAATTATCCTCGAAATTATCTAATCCGAAGGGATTTACTAGACACTTGTTAACCGACAGCACTAAATCTACTCTAGAACCTAGTAACTTAATTTGAGGATTAAAAAAAATTGACGTTAAAGCGAGAATAAGTTCGCGTGAGGAACTAAAAGTCTTGTATTTTACAACTAAAAACGCAATTTGAGTGAAAATCGATTCCGACTAATTGGTAGCTTGGAAATTGAGATTAGGTTTAAAAGTTTATTATTAATTAACGGTTGATTGATATAGAGTTAAGCGTTCCTATAATTATAGCTGTCGTGAAGAAAATAATTGTGTAAGCACAAATATTGTCAGATAATCACACTAAAGCCAGATGATTAAACAATAAATGTATAGCAATTCGCTTCTTTGATTTAAAGAACATTAAAAATAAGTAAAAATTAAAAATAAATTTATAAAAGAAACTTTGAAGTTTGGTTTTACCTTATTAAGTAATTGTTATCAGGTAGTTAAATTTTTATTTTGAAAGTTTTTTTTTTTTTATATAATGTCATTTTAACAGAACCGGTCAAAGGTTTTTGTAGATGTATATGTTTTAACAAAAACTAAAGTGTTTCGTCGAATTGTTGCATTTATATAGATATTTAAATAAAAAAAAATTTTTTCTTTTGTAATTTGTGTATTTTTCCGAAACGTTAAGGCATTTTTTGTCCCATTAGGCAAAATTTGTTTAATAGTAAACCACTGCTGACAATAGTTTCCGTTGGATTTAACGCAGCAGTTGTTTATAAAAAAATAAAATAATAGCTCCCGTATACAGGGTGTTCCTTCAAAAAAAACATGTGCGACACTAACTTTTTTTTCAAAATAAAAAAAATAAGATTTTTCATATAACATAGGTCCGATCGCTTGGTTCGTAGCTACAGGGTGTTAAATCTAATATCTTTCGATTTATTATAATTTTTCCTTCTAAGTACTGTTGTAGTGAGTTCAAATGAAACTTTGAGGTAAAAGTTACTATAAGTGCTACGTATTATTTAATGCTGAAAAGTATCGATAAGTCTCAGGGACGTGCATATGGGTTTTCTCTGGAATATTTAAAAAAAAACATGTGCGCCACGACTTTTTTCTTATATAATTGGGTAGGCCGTTTAATGCCAGTTAAAAATTATCTCTGGATATTTTGTCGAATTCGCCCCCCTTGATGAGATAAACGGTATTTTATTAATCACATTATTAATAAATTTTAAATAAAAAATTCTCATCAATGGAGGCCGAAATCGACAAAATATGAAGATCAAGCTTTTAATCGACATTAAACTGCCTAAATTATTTCGCTAACAAGAGAAAAAACGGTCAGTGGACATGTTTTTTTTTAGAAAAATATCCAGTGATAACCCATACTATATCTAAGTACAACTCTTAATTGAATATGTCGACACTTTATTAGCTTTAAAATATGTCGCATTTATAGTAACTTCCTCTCATTCTTTCTT
This sequence comes from Sitophilus oryzae, assembly GCF_002938485.1. Classification (NCBI taxonomy): domain Eukaryota; kingdom Metazoa; phylum Arthropoda; class Insecta; order Coleoptera; family Curculionidae; genus Sitophilus; species Sitophilus oryzae. The sequence goes on along the minus strand of NW_022145801.1, from coordinate 3,529,206 downwards.
TGCGTTAAAGGGCTTCCAGCTCTTTGCAAAGTTCCCGATGTCGTTGATGTTGGCTTCTGCTGCTTCCTCTAGTCCCTGCAAAAAAACCTTGCCCTAAAGTTTTTAAGCGTCGGTATTCTAGTGTCGGACAGTGGCACGGCAGGTGCTCTATGGTTTCTTCCTCCTCTCCGCATTATCCTGCAGTAGTCGTCGTCCGGAAACTTTCCATCTCACGGGGTTTACCCCGTACAATTATCCGTTAGGTCATGCATTGCTCCATTGGTTGTTTTGTCTTTTTGCTATCTACCACTGGCCAGAGACCAAATTAAGGGTGGAGAAAGTGGAGACAGATCTTCCAGTCTCCACCTCACTGTTACCTAAGTTGGAGACAAGCTCCTCGACTGTAAAAGGGCATGGAGGCTAAACCCCAACCAGGGGGGGGGGTTGTATAGCCTCAGAAACATATTGTCCGGAGGATGGGAAATATTCTGTCCCCCTTACAACATGTATGATTGGTTTCATGCTGTATGATGAGACTCAAGGAGGGACATAATGAATCTTTAAGGTCGCAATTGATTAACCCATCCTCCGACTCATTCTACATTCTATTTTGAGACTCACCCTGTATAATGTTCATGGAATATAAAAACTCTTTTTTATGTTTGCTAAATTGAAGAAACACATCGAAACCTCAAATAAATCAATGCCAATAACATCTGTATGAATTTCTTCAAAATAAATATAATATATCCTTTATTTGTATTTTTTTGACTTCTATGACTATACCAGGTGTCCCACTAGGGTAATAGCTCGGCTGTATCTCGGAAGATATTAATACATAGGGTTTACGGATAAAAATATTTATAACTAAATGGGCTATGAAATTGCTGGAAATTATTTTTTCAAGTTTGTAGAACGACCGCTAGGGGCGCAACTGCAACAAAAATAATAAAATAGAGTTTTTACACAATTTTACCTAGATAAGATTATTACTATAAGTAATAGCTTCATAATCTTCAGTAAAATTTTTGAATAATTTTTTATTTAAAGCCATTTTTTCCCTATCAACCAAAATAAAGTGGTGGGAAAAGTTAAGATCTGTCTTTATTTAAATAATAATATGCTCTGGACTGGATGATCCAAAGAAATCCAACAAGAAGCAAGGGCTCCGTTTAAAAAGAGAGGAACGTTTCTTAGTCACCATGTTGTACCACATATAAACAATAATAGGCTTTTGAACGTAGACGCTAGAAGGCGTTGTCTTACAATTTGACAGACAAACATTGCGCTTGTTCAAAGATTAAAATGCAATGGTATATATGTAATTTTAACTGATGGTAAAGAGTAGTAAAAGCTTAAAAGTCAGCGAAAACCTTGTTTGATATCTTCTTTCAAACCGAAAATGTGTAAAATAGCAATGCGTAACTAC
>NW_022145801.1:3503947-3527781 GCF_002938485.1 Sitophilus oryzae | reverse complement strand
TATGTGATTAGTACATTTTATCGCTGAATACGAATAGTACTATTTGAGGTTGTACTAAGAAAATGTACTTTGTCTGGCAGCTGAATTGACATTCTATTTAGATAAATAAGTATCAATATTTAAACTGGCCATTTTATTATAAGTATATGCATTGTTGATACATGGTTCATTAAGTTATAATAAAATTAATATATTTATAATTTTAGTGACGAATGATTACTTCAAAATATTATGAAAAAAACCTTCGTCTAGGAGATGCGAGACCTTGTCGTTGTTGGGTGAGCTCTTGGTCAGGTGCTAGGGGGAATCCCCTCTGGCATTTTAGATAGGTCTAAGGAGCATCGTCACCATTGTCTTGTCCGTGGCTGTAGCCAGGGAATTGCACCAAGACGTAGAACCATGCCGGATGGGACTACCCTGTCCGACATACCAGGCACCCGTTACTATCTGTGGTCATGTATCACGGGTAGAGGGTGTGTGGGGGGTCTTAACTTAACCGCCAGGACCAAGAGGAGAAAACCTCACCAAAAACCTAAATCCTATGATGGCGGGACCAGGTCAAAGGTATACGTGGCTGGATAGAAAACTAGGTTCTAATGGTCTCAACCTTGGGGCACCAGGAGGCAACCCATTGTATTCTCGTCTCCCTTACTTCTACATGCGGGGCTCTGTAGAAGTAGACCGACTAACCAATGCGGTGTAATTGACCTCAAATTTAAGGAGACAATAGAGAAAGAGGGATATATCCTCTATTATAGATTCGTCACAACACCGGTATCTGAGGGGAGACCAAGTTAAAGAGGTGGAGGCTGGAGACAGATCTTCCAGCCTCCACCTCACGGGTAGTGCCATCAACCAGTACCTTTTGAACTTATATCTTTACAGTATTAAAATCTATTATTTACCTATCGTGTGATGTCTTTATTTTACAGTCATCCCTATAACTTTTTTATTTTTTAAGATAAAACAACGATATTTAGTATGTTAGTATATGACATAAATTGGGATTGATTGACATATTCAATTGTTTTCGGTCACTTCCGGTTTCACCGGAAATGACTACAACTTTTGATTTTTAAATGGCGCCCTCGGTATTTTTTTACTTGATTCGATAGAAAATGACACTCTGAATCAAATGACATATTTTTGACAACTTTTGACATTTTGGCATATGGTTTATTTGAAATTGTAACATGCGGTTCAATTTGATTCAAAATACCAAATGTGTGGTATCAAATTATTCGTAAAAAATGCCTTTTCCAAATATGTTAATGAGCCACCCTCGTTCCATTTGAAAAAATTAAGATATGATTAAAAATACGATTTGGGCATCTTTTAACCGTCCAGGACAAGACACTAAAAACATTAAACGATCAAATCTATTTTTCCAAGGCTCCTTGATTAAAAATTAGTGTTTTAACACAGCCACACACAGGCACTCTAGATTCGATTCAGAATGTCATTTTCTATGGAATAAAGTAAAAAAATACCGAGGGTGCCATTTAAAAATCAAAAGTTGTAGTCATTTCTGGTGAAACCGGAAGTGACCGAAAACAATTGAATACATCAATCAATCCCAATTTATGTCATATACTAGCATACCAAATCTCGTTATATTATCTGAAAAAATAAAAAAGCTATAGGGGTGAGCCACTTTTGAGACGCACCCAGTATACGAGATGGAAATACAGAACGCTGGTTAAAAAACGCAGATAATAACCTTTAATTTGATAAGCTTCAAAAATCTTAAGTCCAATTCATAGGCATCTGCGTCGGTGCGTCCTTGATCATTTTTCGTCACTCATCTGCCATCGTATTGAAATATGATCTTTCATTTTTGAAATAAACCAATAAGACTGGTTAACATCTAAAGTTAACTTAAAAAATATTAGAATTTTTTTAGTAAAATAAATCGATTGGTGTGTACGTCATAATCTGCCATTTTTCTGTCATCATCTGTCGAAATCTTCCCTTAGTCGCAAAACAGGGTATAATTAGGATTTTATTACTATCCTTCTCCTTTTATCACTCTAATCTTAGAGACACAAAAAAGAAACCTTTTTTTAATACTTCCACTCGTAGCGACAAAATCCTCCACATCGTTTATCAAAGGATATAAAATTCTCGCCTGTATAACTTTATTACATTTCGTTTTGTTCGCGTTAAATAAAACCCTCTGACCCTTATATCCGCGTGTTCATCGAGTTATCGATTTGGTCGATGTTTATAGTATATATAAATATTTTTACGGTTTAAGTAATCTGATTAATTCTCATAAGGATGCACGGTTGCGTTAAAAACAGCTTTGTAGACTATAATCGCTTTAGTAACACTAAAATTATTTATCATTCATAAAACAATAATTTAAGTGTTAAAATACACATTAAGTAATTGCATTTAAAAACTAACAACTTTTAAATTGAAGGATTAATAGCCATATCAAGGACATGTTTGACTTGTTTGAGAAAGTGTAGCTTAAAAAGTTGAAAAGTTAAATTTTTACAAATGTTTTGTAACAATAAAATTGTAACATGAGGTTCATAAACGTCAATTTTCCTCAAAATACTTGTGTGTGGTACCAAATTATTTTTATTATTTTGAAATATTAAATATGCTAATGAAACTACATCCTCGTTCCATTTGAAAAAATTGAGATACGATTAAATAATCATATCTCAAGAGATATAATAAGATCAGATTTGGGTATCTTTTAACCAGGACAAGACACGAAAAACTTTAGATGATCAAATGTATTTTTCCAAGGCTCGTTGAATAAAAATTACGGTTTTTAACACAACCACAGCACTCTAGATTAAAATTTAAAATACGATTTTTTTAAAGCAAAAATGTCAAAAGTTGACATATTATATGTCATTCTATTCACAATGTCTTCTGCTATCGAATAAAGTAAAAAATATCGAGGGTGTGATTTAAAAATCAAAAGTTGTAGTCATTTCCTGTGAAACTGGAAGTGACCAAAAACAATTGAATACGCCAATCAATACTAATTTCTCGTTTCTTTATCTAAAAAAATAAAAAAGTTATGGGGGTTAGCCACGTTTGAGACGAACCCGGTATAACTTGCTTACTTAACTAAGTAACAGTAAGACAATGTTTCATAAGATGTGTTACATTAATATTATAAAAATATATAAAGTGTGAATCATAGTAAACAAAATTATGAAATGACAACTTGGAATCGACATAAATTCTTTACTATAGCTTTGATTTAACTTCAGTAATTATAATGAAAAATAAATATGTTATATTCTCATAATAATATATCTCAAAAAATATTGTGGTTATAAATATTCAATAAAAATGGGACAACCCTTTTCATTGACTTGCAGTTTATTCAATATTTAGAGTGTAATTTTAATTATATGTTAATAATAATATATTAAAGATCATTAATTCTTTCCTTTATATATATAATTTTGGTTTAACTTCAGTAATTATACCGTACGATCGAAAAAAAAACGTCAGCGATGGCTATGAAATGAAGATCGCTGTCATTTTATATGTAAATTTATATGGAAAATATCATCGATGTTCATTTTCAAGCCAACTGGACGCCGTCTTTTTCGATACACGGTATCTTATAATATATTAAATAAATATTTTATATTATCATATTAATATATCCAAAAAAAAATCTGTAATTATAAATATTCAATAAAAATGGGGTAACGCTTTTCATTTACTTCAGTTTATTCAATATTTAGAGTGTAATTTTAATATGTGTTAATAATAATATATTAAACAATAATTTTTCATAATTATTTTATGAAATAATATTTTATGTAAACTACAGGTTGTCCCACAATTAGTGCGACAAACTGAAAGGGGTTATAACGGGTGTTGCAACGTCGCGCGTCGTTGGGAACATAGGAAATCCCATGCAAAATTTGAACTGTCCAGATATTGGCTCCCCTATGGATTTTATAGCGAAGTCGTAAATAGACTTTTTAAAGGTCTACATTTGGTAAACACACATGCCAAATTTGAACAATTTTGGACAAGCCGATTTTAGGTAATTTGAGAAAAACTTTAAAACTTGTTGTCAGCGTCATTTTAAAACGTACAACAAACGTCATTTTAAAACGTACAACGACAAACAAATAAAAAGAGACTGGCAAATTAAATGGCAAAGAGAGGGACAACGTTCCCGTAGCAAAAGCCGTAGCGCAACTTTTCGTTCTATTTATGTTGATCTGCGCATTGCGTCTATTGGGTCCACTATCTCATTCTAATATAACAAGAGAGAAAGAAGCAGCCATATAAAACGTAAATTCTAAATAGAAATTAGAACAATCGCCTTTCGTTTTCGTCATCATGACAACCAAGATGACAACATCATGACATGTTCGTCATGTTTGTTAATTTTTCTTTTCGTGATTTACCTTTTTTTTCTAAATTCTCCATTTTATTGACTTATGAATATGGATAGGGAACAAATTCCTTTGTTCCATATAGGTATTTATATTTTGTTACTTATAATTTTCGGTTATACTATTTGTTATTTTATTTGCTGCAGGAGCCATTATCATCTATTTTTTATATGTATTGGTGCCTCCTTTCTCTGATACATATGTTAAAGACACCCGGTAAAATAAAAGTAAGTAGTTATATTTATCATCTTATTAAGAAAAAAGTAGAAGTAGTAGTGTCAACAATATTTCGAACCTCTCTTAACATAACAAATTAATACAATTAATTTTTTTCATTTTTTGGGTAGTTTTATAGCTGGTTTATAGTAACCAGAAACTTTATTATTATACCTATTTCACTTTTGTCTTAGGATTAAAACTGGACTTGAAAATGGGTCAGGATCATGATTCTCGTAAAGTCTTCTTTGCTTGGAGATTCACTTTGTTATTGCAATTAGGCAGTTTTTTCGAAAATTAGATTTTTAATGCATTTTAAAAAAACTGGCCGATCGTTTCCTGCAACAGTCAGTTCTTCTGCATTTAAAATTGGTAGGTCGGTGGAATAGAATAAACACTGTTATTTTTTGTTATTATATTATAAAAAATTTATTTATTTTTATGTATAAATAAATATGTTTATAAAACAGTACAATTTTTGCTTTTTTTATAATTTCCTTTATAAAAGACTTTTATGTATAAATAAATATGTTTATAAAACAGTACAATTTTTGCTTTTTTATAATTTCCCTTATAATAGTAGTACTCTTTCGTTCTGAAAGAAACTGCAAATGTTCACTTAAACTGATTTATTCCCTACACCAAGTTCCCTTTACGTGGTATAGGGAATAAATCAGTTTAAGTGAAAATTTTCAGTTTCAGAATGAAAGAATACTAAAATTCTCCGCCAGCCAGAATGTGCGATAATGTCTTACGATACGTTTTATACCTATCTCTTTCTTTTTCATATAAAGCACACATAATAAAGAAAGATAGCAATTAAGACGTACGTCCTGCCATGGTCCTGCTAATTGGTTTCAAAATTGTTATTCTGAGTTGCGCTACGGGAACGCGGTCCCACTTTTTACCACGGGATTTGTCAGTCTCTTTCCTTAGGTTTACAAACTATGATGTTGTCATTGTCAAAAGTAATTTTAATAAAATTTTAATATTTAGGGAAAATTAACCAAAACATGTCAGATACACTGTCTAATCTATTTCCCGTGTATTTTATCATGTTCACTTTTTCTTTATGTGTATAACAATAAATTATTACTAGTACTGAATATTAAAATTTTATTAAAATTAAGTTACTTAAGGAATGTCGGTTTTTGACTGGTGTTTGATTGTTACCTATTCAGTTTTAATTTAAAAATCGATTAAGTTTTTCTCAAATTACCTAAAATCGGCTTGTCCAAAATTGTTCAAATTTGGCATGTGTGTTTACCAAATGTAGACCTTTAAAAAGTCTATTTACGACTTCGCTATAAAATCCATAGGGGAGCCAATATCTGGACAGTTCAAATTTTGCATCGGATTTCCTATGTTCCCAACAACGATGCAACACCCGGTAGAGGGCATCAAAACAAGTCATTTGAGCATAGGAAACCATGTCCGGAAATGTGCCGTTTTGGCAGGAGGTGGAGTGACACGTAAATTTCAAGTTGCATTATTTATTCAAAACATTTACAAAAACTGCTCAAAGTGCCGTCAGGCGTGTGCATTTCTGTCTTCAGCAGAATGGACGGCACTTTGAGCAGTTTTTGCTAAATATTTTGAACAATGCTGCAAAGACACGTTCCCCTCACTTCCTACTTGTTGTTTATAATTCTATACTCAAATGACTTGTTTGATCTCCCTCTAACTCCTTTCAGTTTGTCGCACTAATTGTGGAACACCTGTATATGTTATAGTCTACAAAAAAATAGAAAAAAAGATTTTAAATGGAATTTTATACTAAGGGCTGGCAAAGGTTAGTCTTGGGTCGAGATTTTCGTATGTAAGAAAGTACAATGCGTTTATAATGTACTGAATAAAGAGGACAGTAAACACGTTGCCAAACGTATGGAAAATAAACCGAGAAACTGTGCACATCGCTAAGAACGGTAAACACGTGGAAGGAGAGATATAAGCTTTTTCGTTTTCCTGTTATTACCGATTCTGAACCGTCCTAGAACTCTGCAGCGCATGCGTAAATGAAATAATGTCTTCTTATTTCCTTCTGCGCATACATCACAGTTCAGGACGGTTTCAAAATCGTAACTAGGAAAACAAAAGCAAATTGTCGCAGTTGACCCGATCACGACCCAATCAATACCTCTGTCAGTACCTAAAGTTCTAGGGAAAGGTGTACATCATACGTTCAGCTTCACGATTTAATTACGTCTCGTGATACTTAATTTGTTTATTTATTAACGAGTCGTTGTAATTTTCCCTATAGCTTGAATTTTTTCGCAAGCTAGAAACACTTGCACTTTTGGTAAAAATAAGTGGAATTGAGTGGGTGTTCGATAGTGGTCGCGCTATTAGAAATCTGAATTCAAAAATCGATATCTCGAAATATATTAGAAATAATAGATTGTAGTTTTTTCAAGAACTTTGTTAATATTTCTGCTGTATTTTCTTTGTAGACAGTATGTGAAAATCTTTATCAATAAAAAAATTACACGATTGCTGAACATTGCTATGCTCTAAAAGTAAATGGATGGATTGTTTACAATTTTTGATTGGAAAAAGCAACTTTATCGAATTTTTCTTATGTAAACATATTGTAAAATATCCGATCTTGAAAATAAAAAAAAGGTTCAATATCTAATGGTTCTTGAGTTATGGCCTGTTATGTGTTAAAAGTTGAGTTTTTTAAATTATCGGATTACTGACGTTTTCTCGTTATAAAAAAAATGACACCCTAACGATATCCTTATAATTCCATTTCAGATGCTCAGAAACATGTCTAATGATTTTATCTAGTTATCTCTTGAATATTTTAAAAATAAGCGGTTTGCGATCGTGATTTTACTTTTCCTGATAGGGAAAGGCGTATCGGCAACGCCGCAACAGCACACCGTCGCGCGCCGCTTCGGTCGGTCGCATTTCTCTCACTCCGACTTAATAAGATCCCTATGCGATTTACTTCCACACACGTAAATGGCGACCCAAAAGTAAAACTTGCCAGTACGGTATTATTGGGTATTTCAATTCTTTCTTCAATTTTAAGCAAATATTGTAATACACATAATGTTCCTAAATCCAACCGTTTCCGTGATATCAAGTTTTGGTTTTGAAATGTTAAACAAAACTTTCTCTCTTTTTATACATTTATAAATGCTATCCTAAAAACTAATGTCAAATATTATTAAATATCATAGTTTCCGCAGAATGGCATCGTTAAATGAAACCGAACACATCGAAATTAATTAAATCGAATTGTTTAAGTGGTAATTTCAAAAATCAATAACTCGGAAACGGTTGGTTTGGGGTACATTGTGTGTATTTCTATTTTTGCTTAGAATTGAACGAAGAATTTAAATATGCAATAATATACAGGGGGTTTCTTTAAAAAAATGAAACTTTGATGTGCCACGACTTTATGCCCATCCCTGTATACTTAAACTTATTACTCGCCAATAGACATTTAAAAACCCTCTAACTTTTATATTTAACTTTTTGCGGTACTTGGTATATTTTACACAATAATCGATTTTTCCGTTTCCATACATATCAGCGATCCTGTATATTAAAAAAAAACAAAAGTATTTGTTCGAATTGAACGGTTATGTATAAATTCCAAACTTGTTACTCGATTTGTTTAACAATATCAGCTTTCCCTACAAAGCAGAACAAATCTTGCAAGAATTTAAATTGAAGTTTTATTGAAGTTCGTGCCTACTATATGTATCGATAGCATTTTCCTATAAGTTTTGTTATCCCAGAAAATTGAAAAATATATATTTCGGTTATGCGTATGCAGCTCAGAATACGAGTACATGCACTTCTAAAAGTTTTAGATTCATACAAAAATACAGCATACTATTCAAACTTTTTTGTTTGTCCAACCAATAAATAACATGTTCTTGTTTTTACTGTATATTGAACTCGAATATATAAGTCTGTCTAACGAGAAGATCCTTGACAGTGATAGATGTGTCTGTCATTTTTTTTTTCAAAGTAGTTTATTTTATTTTACAAAGAAATAAGTTGGTACAACTGGAACGCATAGCAGGAAATTAATGTATTTAAAATTTGACTGACAAGTGATTACTTTAAAATATTGTGAAAAAAACTGTATAAAACAGAAAAAATGTAATCGAGTTATTTTATTTAATAAAAAACGGTATGTGTTAATACAAAAGAAACAAGAACAAGACACCACATACCAAAAAAAAAAAGAACTATTTCTTACTTTCAAGCTTTATAAAACTTCCCGCATTTACGATTATATTTATCAATATAACTTATGTACAGCTGGTTCCAATAAAATTGAATACGACTTAAAACATATTTTTATTATTTCGGGCAGTATATTCTATGATAAGTCACCCATTTCTCTACTCATGTCATGCTGACGTTCTGAAAAATTTATTTGGCACTTTGTCAAAAGCAAAGTTGTTTTATACAATGTCAAAATAACCTTAACATGCCAAAATACTTGACACATAAATATACACTGCCCAAATATTCGAAAAAAATGTGTGTCGTATTCATTTTTTTTGGAACCAGCTGTACAAATACAAATTTGTAATATTCTACAAGAATAAATAAAACAACATAAATAAAACAAACTATTTTATTAATAATAACACTTACCAAATTTTATACCTTAAAGGTTGATTACTTAACTTTAATCTTAATTTTTTTAAACCAGTACCTTTTGATATTTTTCTGCAGTACTAAAATCCATTATTTACCTATCGTGTGATGTCGATATTTTACAGCTACTCCAGTTTTTAGTATGTGTTTAGTACGGTCCTTCTCGGGCTGAGTATCAACTCAGACAAAACCGCGATAGTGCCATTCACCAGAAGGCGAAGTCTGAAAAACTTGAAAAGAATCCAACTAGATGGAAAGGAAATACTGCCAACCCAGGAAGTTAAATACCTGGGAATAACCCTGGACAGTAAACTCCTGTGGAACAGCATATTAAGAACACTACCAGCAAAGCCATAAAGGCTCTCATGATATGCAGAAGACTGGCCGGAAATAGATGGGGCTGCTCCCCTAACATTTTGCGCTGGATGTATACCATGATAGTAAGACCCATGATTACTTATGGAGCAGTTGCCTGGTACACAAATCTAGAGCAACGGACGGCAAGGCTAAACCTGTGCAAAGTCCAGAGACTAGCATGCGTTTGCATCATAGGAGCCATGAGAACCTGTCCAACAGCAGCAATGGAAGTCATTCTAGATCTAACACCACTGCACATTGTCATTGGTAGATATGCCAATGCGACAATGATTAGAATGGTCACTAACGGAATTAGTACTGGGAGAATTGTCAGATCAGGGGCTTGGAACACCCTCAAAAAGGAAATACTACTCCTGCAACTCCCAGTGGACGATATGCCAAGAACGTACAACTTTGACAAACATGTCAATGTAGTATTGAGCAATAAGAAGGATTGGAAGAGCGAAACGCTTGCCCAGCAGTTAAAAGACCATACCGACCATACCATAACTTGATATACTGATGCTTCCAAAACCAATACGGGAACAGGGATCGGAGTATTTGGGTCGAGAACTAAATATTCCGAACCAATGGGCACTTACCCTAGTATCCTACAGGCAGAAATCTACGCTATCAAAAGATGCGTACAACTTATCTTAGATAGGAACTATCGGAAACAAGAAATAGCCATCTTATCTGATAGTCAAGCAGCATTAAAGGCGATCAACTCAGTATCAATCAATTCGAAATTGGTCAAAGAATGCATAGAAGCTGAATAAATTAATAGAAAACAAAGTCCTCCTGCACTGGGTGCCCTGCTCACCAAGGGATGAAGGCAATGAAAAAAAGCAAATAATCCTGGCGGAAAGGAGCGAACACTCCACTAACTGGCCCAGAACCGTTGTGCTTCTCGGAACTCAAGAACTTGGAAGACTCGATCCGCAACCTGGAATGGGAATCTATGAACAACGAACGGAACACGGAAATGCAACGGTGTAAGACACACGAAGAAGTTTCTGAGCGCTTACGACCAAGAAAAATCAAAGATCTTCCTGGATTTCAGTAAGAACAATCTTCGGACTGTCACGGGGTTTTTGACAGTCTGTCAACTCAATGAACACCTCAGTAGATTGAAACTAAGAAGAAACGGCGAATGCAGATTCTATGGGGAAAATGGGGAAACACCAGAACACCTCATCACTGAGTGCCCCGAGACGACAACCATTCGTGCCATGAATTTTGGTACGACTGATATTGGAGATGGAGAACTACCCTCTGTAAAACCGTCCCAGATACTGGCTTTTGTCAAAGCCCTGGGACTGTATGATGAGTTATGACTCAAGAAAGGGGGACACAATGGATCTGTAAGGTCGCAGTGATTAACCCCCCTCCCATCATTCTAAATTCTAAAAGCTCCTTCTACCATATTCGAGATGCACTTATCTACGACGAGATGGTATACGAACTTTATTGATAGTAACTTTATTGGTGTATCTGTATAAGACTTTCTGCCTGGGCAGCGAGTATTAACCATAAACTGTGCTCTGGGTTCTACAGTTAATTTTCACTCGATTTTTCCTCCACTTGACTTCAAAAGACACAAAACACACGTAATAACACGAATCAAAATGCATCATCTTCCAAAACGCAGGGTATTTGACAAAAGTTGTCACAAAATTATAACCTATAATTTGGCAAGACTTTGACAAACGTCAAAAATCTAAAGGCGAGTTCATACGCATCGGCGTCCGTTTGTCGTTCATCGTTCCGTCAAACCAATAAAATTGAAATACGATCTGTCATTTTTGAAATAAACCAATAAAACTGGTTAAAAACAACAAGTGACGACGCATGACGGATTTATATTTAAACCCATCCATAGTTAACTTAAAAATTATTAGAAACTTTTTTTAGTAAAATAAATAGATTGGTATGGGACGTCATCTGCTTTTCTTCTGTCATCGTCTTTCGAAATCTTACCTGAGAAAAAAACAGAGTATAATAACATTATCTATTTTTTTTTAGATATTTCATTCAAGCTTCGTTGGAAGCATTGTTTTACGAGTATATATTTTTGGTTAAAATAAAACAATTACAGTTGGGGGCTGGAATTTTTTGGTGTTACAACAGCAAATATGATTAAAACTGGGAGGATTTTGATCATCTGCTGATTGATGCTACATGGTTAGCGAAACGCGCGTCCAGTGTAAAAATAAGTGTTTTGGTGTATTTATTTGGTGATTTTAGTGTTTTATTTTACTAAACAGCTAACTTTGAATATCATGTCAGTGTGCTGTGATAGCATGAAGGTTTTGATGTACTTTTGTCAATTTCTTTTATGATATATAACACTGATGAAGGCTGTATTGTTGGCCGAAACGTTTGTCTATAGACTAAATAAAGGTTTTTTAAACAAGATGAAAACATATTTAGCGTATTTGGAACCTAGTGCCCAAAGAAAATGAATTTAAGGATATTACATTCATATAGCACTTAAATATATGTGGTGAGTCCTACTGTCCTGCGTTCTCAATTGCTGTGACAGCAGAAATATACTGCAGTAACAAAGTCGGTATTGAATTCAAGGTGATTGGCACTGGAATGAACCTATTCATGTGGTTTTCCACTACCACATGTCTGGATTATTTTATGCTAATTATATGTGGTTTGGTTGGATATAAAAGACTTGATGTTGAAAGACTTAGCGAGTTTTATAGTGCAGTGAAGCAATGTTATTTTTATAGGACGAAGATATGTATTGTCTGTACCTTAAATTCGTTCAGTGCAGTCTGATTTCTATGTTGTTTACTATATACAAATCCTCTAGAAATATATAAGTTTCCAAATTCAGCAATATTGTCCTAGTGTGCTTGGGGACCTTTAATAAAAAATCGGCAAAAACGGCCATCGGTAAAAACCGCCATGGTTATTGATCGTCAAAATCTCCAGTTACGATTATAGTAAGTCGATGCAATCCACACTTAGTATAGAAGAAAGTATTACAGCAATAGTTAATGGGCCCCACGTTTTTATTTTAGTCTAATATGCCTAAAAGCTATTCTGCCTAGTACTAAAATATTTCTGAACTAGAAGTTCAAAATACCTAATTGTTATTATTATTTTCTAGTTTTCAGTGCACATAAGATAAAACCGTTTAACTTAAAAGTTTTTTTACCGATTTTTTATTTTCTAGTTTTTAGTATTTATCGGAAATGCCTACCAAATATTCCTCTCATTCTATTTAATTCATTATTATATAAATTAATATATATATAACAATTAATTATAACAATAAAATATAAATTATAATAATTAATTATATTTAAAATACCTATTTGTTAATGTTTTATTATTTATATTTATTTTAATATTGATTGATTTTATTATACAAGGTGTTTCTGATGTTATTAGCTCTCTTTGTCTCTCTCGTTGTGATGCCAGCCTAGACTCATGACGCTCAGATGTTTCTGACGCTAACAACTCTCTTTGTCTGTCACGTTGTGATGCTAGCCTGGACTCATGACGCTCAGGTGTTTCTGACGCTAACAACTCTCTCTTTGTCTTTCGCGTTCTGATGCTAGCCTAGACTAATGACGCTCAGGTGTTTCTGACGCTAACAACTCTCTTTGTCTCTCTCGTTGTGATGCCAGCCTAGACTCATGACGCTCAGATGTTTCTGCCGCTAACAACTCTCTCTGTCTATCACGTTGTGATGCTAGCCTGGACTCATGACGCTCAGGTGTTTCTGACTCTACCAGCTGCCTTTGTCTCTCACGTTGTGCTATTAACCTGGCATCATGTTGCTCAGGTGTTTCTGTTGCTAACCGTTCTCTTCGTTTCTGTAGTCGACTATAAGTTTCATTTTCACTTTCTTTTGCACGTTTCGTTCTATACTTTTCTTTCGCCTTTTCGAGCCTTCTTTTTCGTTGTGTAGCAGTTTCGTTTTTATTTTTGTTTGTGTTTTTATTTATTGTTTCCATGTTGTTCCCACGAGTAATGGACATTTTAACGGTCGACCCCAGAGGTCCAGTAGAGGGGCAAAGCTATAATATACAACAAGAGGCGCCCAATCTTGAGGGGAAACGCTTGCGACATTACATTTTTAGCCACCCTAATGCCATACAGTCCTCAGCACATTTTAACCTATTACCTTAACTTGGGTGGTAAAGCTACCGCTAACTACGTAGATACATCTAATCACCTATTTTTTTTATCTGTCCTTCTAACGTCACACAATCTTGGACACAACTGTTCTGGACACGACTGCTCATGCCCTCACCTAATACGCCATTTTGTAACGACGTCCATCTTGGATTTTAAATTTTGTCATAATCACAGTATTCTACTTGTGTAGCCCTTTCATTTGATACCCATATTGAGGGGGTTGTGGAAAAATATGAAATCCGCCATTTTGTATCGGCGGCCATCTTAGATTTACAATGTTACTGATATTACTATATTGTATTGTCATCGGAACTAAAGGTGTGTACCAAATTTCAGATCAATCTGACAACAGGAAGGTACTTAAATTTCAATTTCTAATTTTGACCCAAATAAACAAACAAATAAATAAATACCGTACGGGTCGAGCTAAATAAAAAACATTAATAACGGTTTTTAAAATATTATTAAAACTTACAGTATGCCTTCTTTCCCTATGAGATGCGATCCTTGTCGTTGGTGCGGAAGTCGGGTGCTAGTGGGAATCCCCTCTTGTACTTTAGCTGAGTCTAAGGAGCATCTCGCTGTCTTGTCCCAGAGAATTGTACCAAGACGTATAAAGATGCCGGATGCCGGACCCTGTCCGTCATACCAGGCACCCTCTACTGTGTTTAGTCATGTCTCACGGGTTGAGGGTGTCACCTCTGCCCTGGCAAGAGAAGAAAAAGGCATGATGGAAAGCCGTCCAATACTGAGAGACAAGCAAGAATATATCACCATTTTTGCCAGAACTTCAATGTAAGGATATCGAGTTGACGAGTTGGATCAACTCGAAGGAGGAGGGCTATGGTCAGGCCCTCATAATAGGAATTGACCTTAAGTCCGAGGAGGCAATAGAAAAAGAGGGATTATATACAGATGATATGTCCTCTATTATATATTCGGGACAACATCGGTGTCAGGTCTAAGGAGTGATCAAGTTAAAGAGGTGGAAAAAATGGAGATAGATTTTTTATCCTCCACCTCATGGGTATTTCAGCCAGAGACAAGCTCTTCGACTGTGAAGCGCACGGCCGGCGGAGGGAAAATTCCAACCGTGGAAGAATGTATACCTTCGGAAGAGGTATAGTAGAGTAGTTCTCGAGGAAGAACATCTGTTGTCAGAGGTGGATGGGAAATAATATGTCCCTCCTACAACAGGAAATCCCTATGTATGATGAGTTATAACTAGGAAAGGGGGACAAAATAAATCTTTAAGAGTCCATTTCATTTGTCCGAAAAAGTAGCAAAATAAGCGTTCCGCATTTAACGTTTTATGTAAAACTGGCTAGGTATTTTTATACAAATAAACAAGGAAATTAAAGATAAAGGATTATACTATATCCGTATTGTAGCAAATTTTTAGATAGGTAACTTCGTTCACAACCTAACAAAATATTCCTTATGTTTGGTCTAAATTTTCTCGAAAATAAAGACATAATTTAAAATTTTGTTACAATACTTTGTTACAAGTTTTGTGATTACAGTGATACACATGTAATTTATATGGTTTGCTCGCTATAACAAATTGCTCGCTATTTTATGGCAAATGCTGAAGCTCTGCAAACCTTAATCAAGCCTTAAACAAAGCACGTGTGTTTGGAATTTTGGGTGTGGCTTAACACGACAGGATCGGGTTAAGCCTTAGGCAGATTTCTGCAATATAATATATATTTCCTTCGGCAACGGGACGATGGATCGATCCACGGCAGAGGTAGAACTTTTTTATTTTTTTACAGCTCATTTTATTTTTTTATTTATTTAGAGCTGTCGCGTCGGTAACAGCGGTCAAAATACGCCATAGGTGTATCCAGTGATTATCAGTGACACCAGTGATGCCAGTAACGCCAGTGATGCCAATGATGCCAGTATCGCTAGCAACGTCAGCAACGCCAGCAATGCTAGCCACGCCAGTGACGCCAGTGACGTCAGTGACACCAGTGACGTCAGTGACGTCAGTGACGTCAGTGACGCCAGTGACGTCAGTGACGTCAGTGACGCCAGTGATGTCAGTGACGCCAGTGACGCCAATGATGCCAGTGACGCCAATGACGCCAGTCACGCCAGTTTATGTTTATAGATTGCACGCGAAATACCCGATCGATTTTGTAGAACTGTTATATATGATTATAATTTGTACGTTTTTGAAATTTAGGTTGAATTATGCTACTATTACTTAAGAACTTACGCTCGAAAGTTACTAGTTTATAATAAAAGACAAGAAAATAACCTACGATTTAAATTTGGCGGGAACTGTGTTGGAGTTGGAGAGTTGTACGGTACAGCTAGACGCAAGTGAAGTTTAGACACTTTTAGTAAATGCAATACAATATAGCGAATTATAATTTTAATTATTTATTTTAATAAATAAATGAATACTTATGTTTATCACTTGTTTAAAACTAGTTGTAAATAAACATGGTGCTAACAAAATCTCTTCAGTAAAATTATTTTGTTTTGTTTTCATGGAGTTGAACGACCAATTTATCGATTAATAAATTGGGCCCGCTAAAACAGGGTTAAGTAAAAAACGAAGTGTGTTTATTTACAATTTAACAGCTTGTTTGGCGCTGAGTTAATTAGCGCCGCAATTTATCGCCCTCGATTTAAAAGTTTTGCAATTTGAGGATCGATAAATAACCTTTCTTCAGCTTTGGCCTGACTTATTTGCGATAAACAGTTTATGTAAACATAGCTACTGCTTCTAAAGATTCATATAATTAAAACGATTTGACAGCCCTTGACCTCGATCATGTTGTTGTCAGAGCTACAAGCTCGGAGAAAACTTAAGTCTTTTTTGATTTAAATCATTTTAATGACTTAAGTCATTTGAAATCTTAACTTAAAATTTAAGTCTTTTTGAAAATGATTTGTGATTTAAATCTTTATTCCGAAATAGAATAGATATTTATGTAACAAGTTGCAAAATGAATGTGATTTAAGCACGGGAAGCAAAATTGTCGGATAATGCGTCGAGTGCTTAAAACACTGCGAACAAAGAAAAACTTGTTGAGAATTTCACAGAAAAAGTATTGCTAGCCTATTTCTTGAAGTTATCCACTACCTTAAAGCTGTTAACTCTGTGGAGTAAATATTCGATGCTGCGCACCATGATTTACTTAAACAGAAACGTAGATATTAGTAAATTCACCAACCTTATTGCATTTTTAAAAAGAAAAGCTTCCGGATATCAGGCAAAGAAATCAAAAGTCTTTACAAAACTTGAAATAGAATTTTTTTCATTGTTTCTAACGTTTCATTTTTTACTTTTAGGCACTAGTGCCTAAACAAGTGTCACTTTTAGTTACTAGTGCTTAAAATATATATCAAAAACTGTCAATATCAAAACGCTTTCAAAAAATAATATAAAATTCTACTACAACTTTTTAAAAAAGGCTTAAGTCAGATTTTTATATATTTTTATGCTACATTTTTAACAGCAGCATTTCTGTTAAATTCTTTTTAAACTGTTAGGCGACAGCCAAGAAGCAGAATAAAAAAAACATTGATCAATATCACTAGTAAATAAAATGTTAGTTTTTCGGAACCGGTTTTGATTATTTGTTGTGTTACGCGTGCGTAGTGGGTTTGTTGTCTTTCAAGTGGCAGCCAGATGAAGACTTTCACTGGCAGCCAGATGAAGACTGGCGCGACAGTGATACTGGCGCCAGCTACTGGATACGTTTAAAAGATCCAGTAGCTTGTGAAGTAATTGTGAACCTTCCAACTGGTATCACTAGCCTTACTGGCGTCACCGGTAGCCAGTGAAGGACTGGCGTGACAGTTATACTGGCGCCAGCTACTGGATACGTGTATAGAGATCCAGTAAATAGCGTCACTGGCGTCCAGTAGTAGTCCTCACTGGTAGCCAGTGAAGGACTGGCGTGCCAGTGCCTAGCCAGTGAAGGACTGCGCCAGCTATTGGATACGTTTTTAAGAGATCCAGTAACTGGCGCCAATGGTCTCACTGGCAGCCAGAGGAAGACTGGCGTGACAGTGATACTGGTGCCAGCTACTGGATACGTGTATAGAGATCCAGTAACTAGCGTCACTGGCGTCACTGGTAGCCAGTGAAGCCAGTGAAGACTGGCTTGCCAGTGATCCTGGCGCCAGGTACTGGATACGTGTATAGAGATCCAGTAAATGGCGTCACTGGCGTCAATGGTTTCACTGGTAGCCAGTGAAGGACTGGCGTGCCAGTGATACTAGCGCCAGCTACTGGATACGTATATAGAGATCCAGTAAATTTATCCAGTAAAATTTAAAATCTTTTGGGTAAGCAGCCATTGTCTATTATATTCTTTATATAAAATAACATAATATACTATTACAAATAACTTAGAATATTTTATATTATATGTATAATATGCATCAAAAGGAAAAACAACAATAGAATTCATTAAAATTAACAGTATTTTAAAATTAATCAATAGACAAGAGATAATACAGATGTAAAACTTTATAATTTGTAGAAATTCTAATTGACTTTGGAATGCCGTGATTGTTAAAATTTACATATTTATTATTTCAAAGTTAGCTTGAGTTAAGATACAATTTAGAACTTATACAATTTCTATATTTACTAAGTTTGAAACAAAATACCTTTGCAGTAATAAGATTCAAAATTTGTTTTAATATTTTAAGAGAGAATGTTATAATCCCATGCAACTGTATTTTTTGATGAAATATTTTGTTTAGAATCATGTTTACTTTGTTTAAAGTGCCTGTAAATATTTTAACTATAAATATACTTATATAGTAATCGCAAAACATTTTCCGATGCACGTCATCAATCATATCTACATTGACACTAAAGTCTATAAATCTGACCAAATGAAATTTTGCCAAAAATGTTTAAATTTGTTGAATAATTTAAAATACCAAGCAGCTCTTCATTTTACTTTATAGAGCAAATGATTGTAACAGATATTTTATTTAGATTAAAGCTGCAAAAATTAGTTCAAACCGAATTTTATTATCGCTATGTTGGTCACATTGCGCCGTGTTCAGCAATGTTGTCCTTTATTATTTGACAATTATAATCTTTGTGAGCAATTCTCGTTTTTTGCCTCTTTTCGTAGTCTTTTTCAAAAATTGCACTTTTCAGCACAAACAGTTCTTTTAAGAACTAAATTTTCGGGTTTTTATATTGCATTTCTTGAAATTGTGTGCTGAAAATATGCCAAAGCATTCAAACAGTGGAAGCAAAGAGTTTGTAGCTTCGGGAATAAGCAATTTGAACGAGAACGTGACAATAAAGGTCCTTTATTACCCTTGACTGCAGTCAGAGAAGTAAGTTTGATTGATAAGCACATTATACCACTTTCAAAGTTAGTTTTTATTAAATTCTGTGATTATTACTTTGTGCATTAATAGCACTCTCTTACTTGTTATTACCACTTATGGCTTTTTAAGATGTATATCAATAAATAAATAAATAACCCATAATAACGCTTAGAATAATCTTCATAATGGACTAGTTTTTGCCAATATGTAATAAATGAAATAAGCTATAAAACAAATAAATCAATTAATTACTAAAATATTAGTTATTAAAATAAAAATAAAACTTAAAAATCTTTAAAAAATATATTGTTTGTCACTTTTAAATTAAGATTCATCTCATAAATCCATCACAATCTGGCAGCGCTGTCGCCATCGTTTGTCACTCAAAGTTGATAATGTGCATCGGAAATTGTTTTGTATGTTACCATAGCTAAAATATTTACAGACACTTTAAACAAAAACTTTTGAATAAGAAGACTAAGGAAGGAGCATATCAAAAACCTTAGGTCCACCGCGATGGGCCTCAAATATGGCCGACTTCAATTCCGGTTTATCAGTGCCGTTCTAATTTTATTTAAAAAATGTAAAACTATAATGTAGGGTAGACGTGGGGTAGACCCAATATTTTTTTTTATTTTACGTTGTGAATAAATGTTGGTTGTTATTAAAATTTTTTTAAAATATAAAATTTAAATAAAAATAGATAAGTTATAATAATTATTTATAACCATAAACATCCGATACGCTACTGAAGCAGGTAAGTCAAATTGACGTATCTAAATTCTTTGACATCTAATCTTTGACAAGTATTAAATAAAAGCAAAAATGCAAGAAAAAATATATAATTAGTTAATTTAAGTGAATTTCATAAATGATCGGTTTACTACACGTATGTATATTATATAGTCATTTACTAGCGAAAAGTTGTTCCATTATTTCACTCGATTTTTGCTGAGATCTACCGCACCCTACACAACCAACTATTTTAGTGTCTTTTTCGATAAATCGCGATAGTGTCACTGTTAATTTAAGTTCTGCCACAATTTCCATCTAGATTTACTACCTTTACACAACTATCAGTAGTAGAATAAATAATAAATAACATAAAATAAGATCCGTAAAGACTGACAAATCCACAAAATTTCAAATCAAATTCAAATGTGTCAAATGAATCGTCAAACAGAACTGTCAAGGATCCCCACCCTAGAGTGCTTTTTCCGCCCACCATGCATGAATACATGCAGTGTTGCAACCTCCTATGTTATCCATATTCTACATAATTCGGCGGAACATAGTTCTACATTTATAAATTCATAGACAAATTTCTACTCAAAAAATTAGGAATGTTAAATTTAATCTTTTATCAGTGCTCATTATTAATAATTATAGAAAAAAAAACACATTAATTATTTTTAGTACTTACTCTTTCAATGAAAACTTAGCAAAAACCACCGAAAATTAACAAAAAAACATTACGTTTATGACGTTTTTCCGAAATCTTTGTTATGCTGCAAAATAACTTTATTTTGGAATAAAATGATTCATATTATTCACAATCAGGTCACAAAAAGAAATTCCTAAAATGTTTATCGTAATTTAGAATTCAATTCAAGAAATTTAGAAAACAGCCCAACGAATAATCGATTTATTTTTGTTTTGTTTGTTTTCTTTCATGTTTCTCTGTTTTA
Organism: Sitophilus oryzae; assembly: GCF_002938485.1. Taxonomy (NCBI): domain Eukaryota; kingdom Metazoa; phylum Arthropoda; class Insecta; order Coleoptera; family Curculionidae; genus Sitophilus; species Sitophilus oryzae. The sequence continues at coordinate 3,507,014 of NW_022145801.1, read as the reverse complement.
TTTGAAAACCACTGTTTTACAAAACACCTTGAAAAGCGTACATTACTTACAATAATTCTCAACATTTATTCATTCAGAAAGGTATTCAAAGTAATGTGTGCTTTTCAAGGTGTTTTGTAAATGAGTGATATAAATTGTGATGAGACCAATATGAAAATAATGTGTTAAAAATGGGGACTGCTATTTTAGTAGTTATTATAATAGCATGTACAAGTAAAGCAGCACAGTGAAGTGTATTTTAGTTAAGTGTATATCGAAAAAGAGAACTGTCGCAGTTACATCGATCTGTCATAAGTATCTTTTTAATGTTAGGTAAGTTTTTTAATTTAACTTTTTAACACTAACACATTATTAAACATTTAACTTTTAATTTATTTTATGTAATAATATCACAATCTCTTAAAAATGTAAAGGTGCACCAAAATGTAATGCATCTCTGCAAACTCCTCAGGTGTTGTGATTTTATGACTTACTTTTAACATATACTTTCTTGTCCCTATGGCAACACAGTGCGTCAGATGCTGAAATCCGGGCTTGCTCCGGGTAATTGAATGTAGTTGGCGATATCTGCCGGCGGTTCTCAAAATGTTGCGATTATTTTTTTAAATTTTCAAAGTTAAATAACTCGGTTATTTTCAATTTATTTTAAAAATGGTAAAGAGAAAATATGTTTATTTTGACCAGATCTACCAACTCTTAAAATATCTGCACTCATTTCTGGGACACCCTGTATACTATAAAAAAATAAACTTCTTTTTGTCTACTACATCTAATCAATAGAAAAAGTAATGGTTGAACTACGATCGTGTAAAAGCAGAATATCTTGAAGGAAATTCTCCAACGAACTAATAAAAAGAAAACAAAGTCACTTTATAAATATCTGGAAGAGCCGTTTCATGACAGCTTCAATGGTGCGATAAAAAGCCTTAACAGAAACGCCATTCCTTTTCGACTACACTCTGAAAACTTTCTTTTAAAGTGAATCTAAAAGAAAATATATGTAGGTGAAAATATTAAACACGATACTATTTTTCAATAGAGTTAAAAAGAACGCGTAGCAATTTATATTTCTTTTTTAAAAGTATCTACTGTTAATTTAAAAAAGCGTATTATTTAATAGGCATATTTAAATAAAAGGCAATGGTTGAACCGTTATAAAGAATTATAATAGATATTCTAATAATAAATTTAATCCCCAATAAAAGATGTACTTATGGATATACTTCAAAATAAAAACACTAAATCGCCACAATACACCAAAACGCTTTTACTTTTGCACTGGACGCGCGTTTCGCTAACCACGTTAGCATCATCAGCAGATGATTATAAACTAAAATACAATCTACAAGTTGAGCGTTTATATACTCGCTCAGTGGGCACCGAGTGGGCGTGGCAAGATCTAGCCAACCGAGTCAGAGCCCACTGAGCGTAACAGTTAGATTTCCACCACTAGAGTAGCAGGAACAAAGAACTTGAAGGAATTGGACCGTTGACTCTGTTCATACTATCTTTACATTTATTAATTCTGATGCTTTCATATGCATCTAATTGCCTGTAATTTGAGACTGAGTTTAATTAATTTGAAATTATTAAGATCTATACAATGTTCTTTATCAACAATATGTTCGGCAACGCAAGATTTATCCGGTCTACCATATCTTATCTGAGCCAAATGTTCTTTAAATCTAGTTAATATTGATCTTCTAGTTTGCCCAACATATTTCTGATTACAATCCTTACAAGAAATTTCATAAATACCAGACCTTTCCAGTGGAGGTGTTTTATCTTTTGGATTACCTAATAATTGTTGTAATTTATTATTAGCACTATACACAAGTTTATAATTGACATTCTTAAAAATTCCTTTCAGACCACGGGATAACTCTCTATCAAACGGCATTGAAAAATATTTTGACGTATCTTTCTCCACTTGAAAAGTCGAATTTTCAGAAATCATTAATCTATACCTACGTTTTCTAATTATTTTATCAACTAGTGAAGGAGAATATCCATTACACTCAGCTACATTCCTAATGTAATCTCTTTCTATTTCATATCTTTCGCTGGAAAGTGGAAAACTAAGTAATCTATGAACTAAGAAATTTAAACTAGCCATTTTATGTTCAGCACTATGATATGATTCATTAAAATATATCTGCGTGTAGCGGTATTTTTCCTATAGATATCAAATTCCAGGCAATTATTATTATTTCTAATAACTAATACATCTAGAAATGGTAATCTGTCGTTGTTCTCAATTTCATGTGTAAATTTAATGGAAGGAAAACGATTATTTAATTTAGAAAGAAAATTATCTATGGTGTCTGAATGTGTGTCAAAAACAGCAAAAATATCATCCACATACCTAATCCATACTCTTGGAAAATACTCAAACTGATTCTTAGCCTCCACTTCAAACCTGCTCATGAATAAATTAGCCAAAAATTGAGACAATGGATTACCCATTGCTGTACCTTCCCGCTGTTCAAAAAAGTTGTTATTAAATTAAATAAGATCTATACAATGTACCTTCCCGCTGTTCAAAAAAGTTGTTATTAATCAGACCTACTGAATATACATATAAAACTTCATTAAAATCGGTTAAGCCGTTTCGGAGGAGTATGGTAACAAAAAATTAAAAAAAACACTATTAAAAATTAGGGTTTTATGGTGGAAGGGTGAATATTTAGGGTTGTATGTATTTTTTAATGCCAAATTACAAAAAAAAAATTATCCAAAAAATAAAATAAAAAATCTGGGGTGGGCCACCCTTACCACCTAGGGGTATAAAAAGTAGATAACAACTTACTCTCAAACATACTAAATATTTATACAGTGTTGTTCACCACATACGACACGGAGTATTGTAGTTAAACGATTAGATGTTTACAAATTGTAAGTTTTGGGTTTGTTGAAGGACTATTAGAGATACAATTTAAAAATATTTTTACAAGATACAGAGTGTCCCAAATAAATAAAAATATCAAAGTTGTATTTTTTTAAATGGAACACCCTGTATATTATTGCATTTTTAGTTTCTACGTTTAAAATAAAGGTAAATCTGATT
>NW_022145801.1:3500946-3503939 GCF_002938485.1 Sitophilus oryzae | reverse complement strand
AAAAGGTCTTTTACTTGTTTTCGTTTTCAATATCAATATTCTAAAAAGAATTACAAAAATAAATGACAGGAAAGTATATACCTGTATTGAATATACCGGGTGCGTCTCAAAAGTGGCTCACGGCACCCCTATAAATTTTTTATTTTTTCAAACATAAATTAGGATTTATTTCGGCCACATTCAGTTGTTTTCGGTCACTCCCTGTTTCACAGGAAATGACTACAACTTTTGATTTAAATGACATCCTCGGTATTTTGTTACTTTATTCAATAGAAAATAACACCCTGAATAGAATGACATTATATCATATGTCAACTTTTGACATTTTCGCATATGGTTTATTTTAAATTGTAACGTGCGGTTCAAACGACACCTTGACTCGCAATTTTACGAATAATTTGATACCACACAAGTGTGTGGTATCAAATTATTCGTAAAAATGCTGTTTCCAAATATGCTAACGAGTAATCAGCCACTCTCGTTCATGCTATTTAATTAAAATTTTATTTTCTCTATAATTTTTTTTTCTTGTATTTTCAGATATTTTAATAATTATATTCGGCTATTCTGGAAAGAGACGTATTTCACAAATTAGGGATCATTAAAATCGGTCCAGTCGTTCTTGAGTTATAAATGGTGTAACTATTCCGACTTTGTTTTATTTATTTAGATTTATTTCTGTTATGTATATGTATATACCTATATGAAAAAAAACATATCTAAATTATTGTATTATACGATGTATCGTAATTGCTTTTATTAATTGTATATTAATCCAACAAACTATAGGAAAAAGTCGATAAGGCCTTTGATGATGATCGAAATAAATATTTGCATGGGCATTTACTCGCCAATTCATCAATTAGATAAGGCCTCTCGTTTATCAGGGTTATTTATCTTCTATTATCCTACGTGTGGAAAAATTAGGAAATTGTAGGTAATGTATTTTTCCTTGTTAGACATACATTCAGTAGGCAAAGTACATGATACAGTCCAACCTTTTCAATCAGAACATCTAATTGTACACTATGCATGTTGAGCAAAAATAATCTTATGGTTATTTATATAATAATAAAATATATTATATTGACAGTTATTTGATACATAATTACACGTACATACATAGTGCACAATTACACATTAAAAAAATGTATATGACCATAAGCATCTATTCCACATTGGTTTTGGACTGATCTTTTGTTGAAATACTGTGTAAAATTTAATTACGTAATTACGTAGTTCTGGAAACTCTTTTAGTAACGTAATATGATGCTTTACAATCATATTCTGCGATGCCCAAGCTATACAGGATATCCACAAGCTGATAATATAAGTTCTCCATGTTAATCATTCGCCAGTCAACTGACAAATATTGAACAGCGGCATTTCTTGAAAAAGTACCCAGGATTTTTCCAAGGAATGAACCCACTTCAAAGATTTAGACATTACTTATTGAACCGATTTTAAAAACCTTTGAAACCACTCTTGGGGATTCACGAATTCTCCATCTTACAAATAGTTTTTAAAATGTTAACATTATCTTTCGATTTCTAATGAAAATACAGGGTGAGTCAACGATAGAGTAAAGTCCATTATCTCATTTGTTTCGAGGTTTACAAAAAAATGTTAAATATATTATATAATGTTAATGTTATAGGGAAGGTTAAGATACACATTTTAAAATTATTGTAGAGTATACAGGGTGCTTCAAAAAAGTGTGGCGGATATAACATATGTTTTTTTAAACGCAATACCCTATTTTTTATTTTATTTTTAGATTCTGCGTAAAATTCCATAACTTTTTTACATATAATGTTATATACCTAAAATTAATAGTTTTTGTAATATCTAAATTTGTTTAAACAAATGTTAAATTGCAGTGTGATAAAAAATTGTCAGTGGTACCATTGTTTCTGAAGTTGAAATACCAAAATTTCGTATGAGAGTTTTATAAAGATGAAAAAAAAGATAGATGTAAACATATTTTAGTTAAATGCTACAGGGTGTTCAAAATATATTTATGAATTTCAACTACTTAAAATTAAAAAATCTCAAATTTTTTAAATGGTGCACCCTATAAATTTTCATTTTTCCTGATAGATTTTGCAAAGCTCTTCAACTTTCATTAAGTATGTCATATACCTATTTTTAATAGTTTGCGATTTATTCCAATTTTTTCTATTTTTAAACTAATTTTTGATACAATAATTACGCTATAACATCATAGTTGCCGTGACAAAACGAAAGTATTTTACTTATCTTTAACAAGTAGTGTAATAATTAGTTAAAATTGTTATTATTAGTTAAAATTAATTAAATTTACTCAAATCAACTAAAATCTTAGTCGTGAAGTTCTTGGTGTATTTCTGTATTCTGAAAGATAACACTTGGATTTTCCATCGGGCCTAATAGCCACAGATTAGGGTAATACTAACTGGATTATCTAATTGTTGACGACTACTGATATAGGATAAGTAAAATACTTTCGTTTTGTCACGGCAACTATGATGTTATAACGTAATTGTAGAAATTAGTTTTAAAAATAGAAAAAATTGGAATAAATCGCAAACTAATGGTATATATTTGCTCTGCTCAGATGGCTAAATATCAGAAAAAGTGAGATACACCGGCTTAAAAATTTGGTTGGTACGAAAACCAATTCGCAAATGACTTGGCTGCAACAGCTTTAAAGCGATGCTCTTTTCAAATAACGGCTCTCGCCCGTACGACATTTCGCTACTGACTGTGGCTCACTACGAGCCAACATTTGTTTAAACACAAGCTTATAAACCGGTATACTCTTCGATATATCTCAAGGGCCATAATTTACGCAATCAAAATGAAATAAAAAATGGGAGCATTGCGTTAAACGCCGTATCCGCCACGCATGTATACAATGAGCAAAATAATGTCTTGCTTCTATTATTAACGTGCTATAATATATTTAACATTTTTTTAAACCTCGAAAAAAATGAAATAACTGGCCGCTGGCA
>NW_022145801.1:3392343-3500910 GCF_002938485.1 Sitophilus oryzae | reverse complement strand
ACGCCCAGAGGTGTTTACAAAAAATAACTATTTTATTTTGTAGATTTTTCTTGCAGTGCAGTGGCGAAAACCCCATAGGGATTTTTTTTTGGATAGATTGAATATCTGCGCAACCCGATACATTCATTATTTTTAAAATAAAGTTTGACCATTTCCACTTTTTATGCAAGTGAGTACACCATAATTATTAAATAGTTTAACGATATTGAGAAGAATCCCAACGCACAAATCAATGAACAGCTATCTAGCAACTACCGCACCTGATCGTTCAACCTTGTGGCAAATGAAAAACATGTAAACATCTAGAAATAATAAGAAAAGCAGCAACTTGTCGAAGGAATTTATCCTTACCATTTACTCTGATAAATGCTTAAATAAACTTGTGACGACTTTTCTGTAGTTACCCAAATAGAATGAAAAAGGTATCCGTTGCTCAGGTTTAGAGGAAAGCTGGGTTGTAGGTAAGGCTTCTGACTCACAGAGACTTTCTAATGTTGTTAAAAAAATAAAAAAAATGATAATATGTAGGCTGCAGAGATTTAATATTGATGTTAAGAATTCAAATAGGTATGGTCAAAGACAGTAAAAATGGCGCCACTTACTTTGTTTATGAGAGTGGTAAAGTAAGAAACCAAAAAAGAAAAATACGATATCACAACATAGCTAAAATAAAGTAATCAACAGCATTAAGGGTCTATTATGATTATCAGGAATAAAAGTCAGAAATAACTATCCTACATTAAACATTTATTGATAACGAACACAAGTATCATGAATTAGTCAGTGATCCCAATAAAACTGCAAGTTATTTTAAATAGATTCGAATTTAGTAACTGTATCCTTTGAACTAAGTAAGCTACTTAATATAAAAAAACAGGTGAAATTTATGTATGTCTCAAAACGATGATGTTTCGAAACATGTCGTGTACAAAACCTTTAAAATGAATACGTGTTAATAATTTTCTATATAAAATAATATCATATAGTAAGTAAGAGAGTACTGTACGAATCAAATTATAACTTATAATCGTTAAATAAAAAATAATTTTGACTACAATATGTGGGATAAATAGTGATAATTTACTCAGGTTATTAAAATATTGTCTAAAAAATTATAAAATAAAAGCGTACCTTGTGTATCAAACTTAAGAGAGACTTATCTGTATATAGTTTCTATGATAACAGGTAGGTAGGTATTCTCCAGACTAACAGAAGTGGATGCAGATGACTATGGCAGGAGAAGTCTTCGATATCAGCCAAAAGAACGATTGTAATGTCAGGAACACGGTCTTAAGGTCTGCATAGGTCCATACAAAATGAAAGTGGGTGAAACATACAATAATTACTGCATTATTACTGCATACCATGTGGTAATTACTGAGTACCATGTGGTAGTTACTGAGTACCATGTGGTAGTTACTCTATAAATAAAAAATAGTTCTCAGGACAGATAATTAATAAAAAAAAACTTTGGTCTGAAAATCAGCTTTACATAAATATGTTCAAACCATATGCCGATCCAAACCAGTAATTAAATACTCAAATAAACGAAACAAAAACGGAAATAACTGAAATAGAATTTAATTAGATAGGGCTATATAAAATGGCGGATAAACTTACTGTGATCTTATTCCAAGAAGAAACCAAACAAATACGATCTATACTCTGGATTGCATACTTTACAGGGTTTTCAAATTTCCAAATCGGATACCCATGCAATGGAAATCGAAAAGTGGATTCAGAGTGCTTTTCACTGGAAAATTTGTCGGACGCAACACGCGACTTCTTCAGATCCAAATTCCCAGAAAAAAAGAAAAAAGTGATATCATATGATCGAAATAATTAGAACAGAAAATCGCAATCCACAGCGAAGTGAGATTTGGACAAGTGAAATGCAATTAAGGAAGCTTGGTATATAGCGAATAGATGGCGCTAATAAACAAGACAAGTGAACTGTACTGAATGAAGTTTAACATCTAGCGAATAGATGCGCTAATAAAATTAAATATCGAAACAAGTGAGCTGTAACAAATGGAGTTTGGTATCTTTGGCATCTTAGCATAGATGGCGCCAAATACTAAGGAAATTTAAATAAAATAAGATTTTTTTTTTTTTTTAATTAATTTTAATTAAAGGAAATAAAATAGACATACACTTTTCAATTTCAATCCTTATCATATATTTTCTCAATGACTCGACCGATTTTCAAAAACGAAACGAGAAAGTATAGAGAATAGAAAGCCCTTTTCCCTCCGGACCACTTGACACCCCATCCCATTTGAAAAAAAATTGGGGGATGACACCCCCGCTTAGAGGGTTGAAGATTTTGCAATCATTTTTGGGGCAAAAGTTGTCCCCCTCACAAACAAAATTGAAGTGTTTTTAAATTTTCTGAAAAAAAATACCCTGGCCGTTATGCCTTGCGGAACGTTTTCGATGGGCCACCCTGTATAAAATTTCATCAAAATTGGCCAAGCCGTTTCGGAGGAGTAAGAACATAAAATTAAAAAAACAACCCCTACTAAAAAATAGGGGATAATGGTAGAAGGGTAAAAATTTAGGGTTGTATGTATTTTTTAATGAAAAATCGTAAAGAAAATAAAAAAAATTCAAAAACTGTGACAAGAGAATTTTACATATTAATAATAATCGGTATAATAATTTTACCATCTATTGTGTTCTGGGGGCAACGGTTAAGTACATTTTGTTAGCGATTATATTATAAAAGAATTTATACAGAAACAATTTATTTTATGATTTTTTTAAATATTCTTTTATGACATACTTCGGTAGAGAAAGCTTTTTCGGTTAAAAGCGCACGACGACGTCAAAAAAGCTTTTTTACTCCTAGCTGTAGGAAACAGACTGATCCTCTTTTTTCTCTTCCGGAATAATGCGACACGTAAAAGCAGAGACGCGGCCTCTTCGTCTCCCCGAACCGGAAGCTGAAAAAGTCGCACTTAAACAAAAGAGAGTCGACCGGAAATAAATGTGTTTAGCGTCGCGTCTGGAAGCGAATCGATTCCAGACCATCTGGAAAAATTGGAAAGGGACGCTCGACTGGCATGGGAAATAGAGGGCCGTCAAGCCGGGGCTCTCTTTTAAAAAATGATGTCAGACGGGCCTCGGCTAAATAATGGCGACGGGTACTTAATTTGAATCTGTCACGCGTCCAGCTGTCACAGATGTTATTATATTTTTCAGTAAATTTGCGAAATTTATATATATTTTTAAAATATTTGACAGAAATAAAGTACTATTTGTTTCGAAATCTTTAAATTCAAAATAAGATCTATGTGTATACAGGGTGGCGCACCTCATTCGTATTGGTCGATTATATACGAAAACGGAAAGATGTAGAAACGAAATATTTTATGAGTATATGTGGGAAGACAATGCGCACAATTTAAAATTATTATGAAATGTACAGGGTGTTTCAGAACTAAGATCCATACCAAAATTATATTTTTTTGTGGATTCTTGGACCCAAAAAAAGGTATTTATTATAAGGGTTAAATATGTTTAAAATCTTTAGTTTTTGAGACATTTAAAGATATTAAAATATGCATGCTACAATAGAATAGATTATCAACATCCTGTACATTACTTTTCAGAATTAATGATTGTGCTAAGTTTAAAGGTAGACAAATAAACCTTACTGAAAAATTTTATTGCCTCTTTAAATTTATACAGGGGTACCAAAAATTGCTGATCTATTTTAAATATTTATTTTACATAAAAACTTATTATTTTAAAAATGCAACACGCTGTATTTTTTAAAATAAATCGAAGCAGATTTAAATGCTCTTTCAAACTATATTAGGGATCCCCAAACCAAACTTATCTAGCTCAGATTTTTAATAAAAAACGATTTTTCAAAAAAATAGCCAAGTGTCGCCATGGCAATTTTCTAGTGACATTTAGTAACTATTTTCAAAATAGAGTTTAGATCGATTAGTTTATGGACCTTATTATTTAGATTTATAACTGTTTACTTAAATTTACCTACAGTAGGTTAATAAGTATATTTCATATCAATTAAACTTTTCGTTACGTAATCGAGGAACCAGGGAAATATTCGGCGCCGTGTTGACCAACTGGAATTTAATATCAGTTATACCTAGATCCTTCCTGATAATCGTTCCTTTGACAAACTACTTGTCCTATTTCGCAGAGAAAATGAATTTGCCATAATTGGCTCTTTTATAGAAAATCCATATATCTACAAGTCATCGAAATCGTCATCAAAATTAATCAAAGAACTACCTCTTTGTTCTTCTTGATAGAATAATAAATACATATTTAATAAATATTATTTATTAAACTATGTAGGTAAATTAATAAAAAAGTAAACACTGCTATAAATTTAAATAAAGTCCATAAACTAATTTCAATTTTGAAAATAGCTACTAACTCTCACTATAAACTTGCCATGACGACATTAGCTCTCTTGGTTGCCATTTTATTGAAAAATTTCTCTTTATTCGAAATCTGAGCTAGATAGGTATAGGAAACACTATATAGTTTGAAAGAGCATTTCAATCTGCTTCAATTTATTTAAAAAAATACAGGGTGTTATATTTGAAATAACAAAGTTTTTATGTAAAATAAATATTTAAAATAGACCAGCAATTTTTGATACCCCTGTATAATTTTTTATTATAGCCTGCATATTTAAATAATTTTTAAATATTTTAAAAACCAAAGCTTGTAAACATATTTAACCTTTATAATAAATGCCTTATTTTGTGTCCAAGAATCCAAATATGAAATAAAATACCGGGTGTTCCACAAGGAAAACTATAACTTTGGTGTGGATCTTAGTTCTGACATATCATGTACATTTCCAATTAATTTTATGCGAGGTGCGCCATCCTGTATAACATGGCGTTTATCATTTACTTGTAAAATTTCTATTAGGGTTGGCATTTCTGGCCTTGAGTGCCGCTTTTCTTGTGTACGAAGAGTGCGGTCAACACGCTTAAAATATTAAAAATTTAAATAAGATGTACTGAATAAAGAAAGAACAGCAAGTAGTCTAAGTATGTAAAAAAATATGCGTGTCCAAGCGTTTTCCCGAAAGACTAACCGTTTTTTAAAAAACAAATATTGTAATATTTGAGGGGCGTTTTCACCCTCTTGGAATTTGAGATTCGAGAAACCCCTCCTTATCGAACCTCAACCCTAAGTCAATCCGTTTTCCAAAAATCAGCTTTTTACGTCAAGGGCTTTAAGCAGGATCGTGATTAATCAATGACCAGATTTTTCAAAACACCCTGTATACATTTTTAAAAAATCTTAAAATATTATTCTGAAAATTTTTCAGAATAAATAAATACCTAAATATTGAAACTTAATAAGTAACTACTGAAACATACAGCGCCATAATATCTCGACCTCCATCGACAATCGAAAAACGTCGCGTTACTTGAAAAACAATGTATGTAAAACAACTGATGCCTGTTTCTCTAACTCCAACCTGTTTCGAACCTCCATCGACAATCGACCGATGCAGCAGCGTTACTCTCCCACTCCGATTATCTCGACTGCCGCTCTGTTATGCTCGTAACAGGTTGAAAAACAATGTATCTAAAACAACTGATGCCTGTTTCTCTAACTCCAACCTGTTTCGAACCTCCATCGACAATCGACCGATGCAGCAGCGTTACTCTCCCACTCCGATTATCTCGACCGCCGCTCTGTTATGCTCGTAACAGGTTAAAAAACAACTTATCTAAAATGACTGCTTCTCCAACCCGTTGCGAGCCTCCATCGACAATCGACCGATGCAGCAGCGTTCCTTTCCCACTCCTGTTATCTCGACCGCCAGGCGTTATGCCCGCAACTGTTTCAAAAAAGCTGCTTCTTTTATATCCTATTATTTTTAAGCTGTTGCAAGCCCCATACGACCATCGACCGATGCAGCTACGTTCGCCGCGCCGCGCCGTAGCGCATTCCCCACTCGTCCGTTGTATCTCACCGCCTGTATCGATGGTTGTCGAAATAACATGCTTTCCATCCATAATCCATACTAGTTGTTTTTTGGAATTGCTTCGAGCAGCATCGAATTTCGTGGCAGTGCAGAGCGCCGACTTCGTTTCACGAACGGTCGATCTCTGCGTATCGTTATTTTATATGTGTTATTTTTTAAAAGTAGTAACGGTTGCGTTATGTTATTTCTAAATAATTGTTATAAAATAACAGATAGTTAAATAACAACCCATCACTAATTGCCATAGCGATTCACTCCTATACATGTAAATGCCGATCCAAGGTTTCGCTTGCCAGGATGGTATACACTATTTAAATAACCGATTAAAATATATAATTGTGTAGCTTATTGCACTTTGTTAAGAATTTTAAATTTTTGTTGACTTTTTGTAATATATTTATGTAATATTTATAACTTAAACTTTGACTTGACTAAAATTTGAGTTTGAATATTAACTGACAATGGGTGCTTCTTTTAAATTTTTAAGTTCCAATAAAATTAGGTATAATATAGTTATCTTTATATATCTCTTTAACTATAGTTTTGTTTTGTGTCATAGGATATTTTCAGTTGCAATTGAAAGATTGTTTCTTATTGTCGCGATAATAAAAGTTTATAAAAACTATTATTAATAATGTCAGTAGTATTATACTATATTTAAATATGATTAATAAGAAGGATAAATAATAAAGAATAAAACGGTGTATCGTCATATTCCTCCCTGCGGACTTAAAACAAGGTCAAGACCTTGAACAGTTCCGGAGGGAGGACTGAGCAATATACCGTTCAGTCCTCCCTTCAGACGTTATTTTTATTACATGGCTTTAAAATGTTTCCAATTTATTTGAAAATGGTGTTAACTGTCTATGGTATTATACATTTTCTTACTTTTTTAAAATAATTATAAGGAGGCACTCAATTTCTTGTCTTTTTCTTCAACAATTCTTTTTTGCTTTCACCAGCCAAAAGGCTTTTAAGTTAAAACCGTAAGACAACGTCAAAAAGCTTTTCTACTCATAACTGTTGAAAACATACTGCTCTTTCGTTTTTTTTCTGAATGAATGCGACATGTAAAAGCAGAGAAGCGGACTCATTGCCTTCCTCTACCGGAAGCTGAAAAGGTCACATTTAAAACAAAAGAGAATAGACCGGAAATAAATGTGTTTAGCATCGCATCTGCAAGCGAATCGATTCTAGGGCATCTCGAAGAATTGGAAAAAGAATGGTTGAATGGCATGGGAAAGAGAAGCCCGTCAAGTCAATACTCTTTTAAAACAAGATGTCGGACGGAACTCAGGTGAATAATGGCGTAATATAAGAATCTGTCACCCATTGAACTATCTTAGTAGTTATTATTTATTTTCCAGAAATGCAAAGAATGTATTTCATGTTTTAAGTATTTTAAAAATGCTTTACTACAAAATAAGACCTATACAAGGTGGTCCGAACTGTATTCCGGAAACTTCGGCAGCATATTCTGCAGATAAAAATAAGTCAAAAAGTTTGTATAAATATATGCCCTAAAATGCTTAGTTTTGAAGATACAGGGTGTAGAAGTTTCATTTTTATTTCGATTTTTTCCAAATAATTTGTGAAGTAACGTCAATATTTAGATGAAAATTGATATCTGGAAGTTTTTTGACATGAGAAATTTGATTTTTTGTCCATATGACTTCTACTTGTAGAGGGCGCCACCTATATATTTTTTAACTGGTTTGAAGGGTAATAACTTTTTGTCCGTATCTATATAAAACTACTGAGTAAAAAAATTTGCATTCAAGACGTTTTTTACGTAAAAATGGTCTCTTGGTAAAAATCGCTACGAGTAATGGTTCTCGAGATATTTGGAATCGAATTTATCAATACCTCTCATCACTGACATAAATTAAACATGTTGTCTAAATAGTTATTAGACTGAAATCAGAAATTTGAAATGTTTTTGTGTCAAAAGTTCAACAGAAACTGGTTTTTCATCATTTTTTCGAAGAAAAATTTATAATTATTTAAAAAAAAAATAAAAGTTCCCAAATTTACTCAACATGTTTATTTTTTGCCCATAATGACATGTATTGACTATTTCCATTCTAAATATCTGGAGAACGGTTACTCGTAGGGAGTTTTACTAAGAGACATTTTTTACGTAAAAAATCACGAAAATGTATATTTTTTTACTCAGTAGTGTTATACAGGTACGGACGAAAAGTTATTACTCTTCAAAACGGTTAAAACACATGTAGGTGGCGCCCCCTACAAATAGGAGTCATATTGACATCAAAATCAAATTTCTCATATTAAAAAACTCCCAGACACCCGTTTTCATCCAAATATTGACATTACTTCAGAAATTATTTAGAAAAAATCGAAATAAATATGAAACTTCTACACCCTGTGTCTCTGAAACTAAGCATTTTAGGACATATATTTATACGGAGTTTTTTACTTATTTTTATCTGCAGAATATGCTACCGAAGTTTCCGGAATACAGTTCGGACCACCCTGTATATCATTTAACCTTTTAGCCCACGCTTAGATCATGATCATAAAATATTTATATAATTTGAACAATACAAATCAAATCTGTGATGCTGTTAGGTATTTTAATATTTCTTTGGTCTTATTACTAACAGACTCTTATATGATCTGATCTGGTTTTTGGTAGATGAAAGTCGTGAATACGACTACTTGTCGAACACCAATTAGCAGATCTGCGCTTTTAATACCACTCAGTCTGAGTCTCTATACCTCCTTAGAGATGGTACAGTTGGATTGTTAAGTGTTTATAACCGGTATTAAGTGTAGTCGGTAGCATTGAAGTAATCAGTTATGCTCTTCCCGGCAACATCCTCAAGATCTACGAAGCTACAGTCCTATACAAAACCGGACAGCGGCATAGGAAATGTAGGACCCTTTCCTCGCCTCATGTTCGCCAATGGGCTCTTTCACAAAAAATAAAATACCCAATTCAAGGACAAAATCTGAAATAGAAGACTATTTTCAGTATATTTATCCAAAAAAATAGTTCCACGATATTGAATAATTTTTTTATATGCCCTCAAAATTGCTTTAATTTGAAATAATTTTAAAGCGCCAATTGATGACGTATGAAAAATACACCCAATCACATTGAAGAACCGTACTCGTGCGCCAACCAACAACTGGCAACATTGCGATTTGATTTGACCAGCATCACCTCAACTCAAGGCTAATCAACATGATATGGGCAAGGCAAATATGGCGGCGAAGGCAGCGCATTATTAAATTGTTTACCTTTAACCTGAAAAGCCGGTAGTTGTTTCTACCAGAATTATTTTGCATACCAGAAATAATTAATTATCTCTAGTTTGTTGTACTTCTGCAACACGTTTGTTTAGTTCTTAGTGTTCAGTGCATGGTGTGATCAGAAAATTGTGATAAAATAACACACAGTGTAATAAAAATCCAAATATACATTCCATATAGAGAACTTCAAACTTTTGTGCTTGTCGTACTCCTCTATTATAAATTATTTTAAGGTAAGAACTAGAAGTATTTATCAAGATATTACACCTAAATGAGTAAAAAGCCTTCGCCGCTAGTCTGCATAGTACTTTATAATGGTTACTTACAATAATCAAAAGAAAGGTATTAAAGGGTTAACATTTTATTGTAGCATGCCTTTTACATGCTCTGTTCCAAATTGTCACGGGAATTACAGAGGGGGTCCCAAGGTTTCTGTTTTTATATTCCCCAAAAATGACGAGCTTCGTAAAAAATGGTTGACAGCTATTAAAAGAGATAATTTCACGCCTACTAGTAGTTCTCGGGTAAGAAGTGCATTAAATATGCCTCAAAAAGATCAAAAGCCAAAGCCTCTGTTACCCTAGTGAGGATGTAGTTATGGCTACTGCTTACACTTACCTCACTATAAGTAAAATATTGGAAGAAGAATCAAGCTTTTTACATCAAAAAGATCACAGAAAGATATTGACAACATTGCCATTTGAAAATATAAATGGCCTAGATGTAAGTCTTTTTTTAGGTCACAATTGCCCCTCGCATACGTCAGAATTTATTATTAAATCCATCTTGTTCAGAATATCCAATATTTTATTGAAGAACTACGCAAAAAAAGGAATGACGTCTTTACCACAAAGACAATGCCCTATGTAAAGAGAAAGAGTAAAGAAAACTAAGCTAAGCGTAAGTTTTACTTACGAACCCCCAAAAAGGTATTTATTTTTTTTTCTATATAAAATCTTGAAACACAAATTATATTTTTTATTTAACCTCACCTATTATAGTTTAAATTTATTTTCATTTGTGTAATGCTGCAAAACATAGAAAAATATTCCATATTTTTTGACCCAAGCCAGTGTAGTTTATAATTCGAAGAGCATTTACCAACGCTTTTACTAAGACAAGTAACTTCCTATCCTGTCCATAATAGTATATATGTTAATAACGTTCAGTAAATTCTAAACTATGGTAAGTAAGTGTTGGCAATTGAATATTTAGTTTATATTGCTTTTTCTGTCATATATTTCTGGTTATTTCTTTTTCCGATGATTTTGAATACCCTATATATGCTACTTCAAGTTTGAATATTTTAACACTACCTATTTTCTGAGAAAGCAGATCTTTTTATAAAAATTAACTAACTGATGTTTTCATAAAAGTAATAATACAAAACATTCCATACTTATGTGGAGAACTTTAGACTGTATATTAAAAAATTAATGAAATATTACGTAATCTAACCCGACATTTGTGTGAAAAATGTCAGGTTTTAAAATACGCGCCAAATAAAGCACTTCTATCACCGCCATATTGAAAAAGGTTGAATGGCCTTATGTGGAGGTGGTGGTGGTTCAGTATGGTGGCCCGGCCGCGGCCGTGTTGCCGCTTTTCAACATGCCAGGTGTGACGTATCAAAACTAAAGTGCGGATTTTTATTCTGGGCTTTTTTGTTTTTATTTATTTTTTTAAGAACGACTTAAAATTTTTCGAAAGTGAGATAGCAGAAAATTCTAGAATTAATTGCTTTATTCAATTATGCTAATTCCAAAATATAGTGAAAGAGCTCATTGACCAGTGTCCCGCACATACCGCCGCGCCGTTAGCCTGGCGATATCCTGACGCGACCTAATTATAAGCTCTTCCGATTTGCTAATTGAGTCAATTGCCGATTGTATTTGAGTCAATTTTTCTGGCTGTTCCTCAGGTTCTTAAAGTTTTTCATTTGCCATAGACAGGAAATGGAGGTAAACATTTGTTTTATTGTATATTGTGGGGAGTAAGACTTCTTCTGATGTACGTACCTCAAAGCGCGATCCTCGCTTGTCCTTGATATCCCTGTGGCATGGAACCCAAACCAAAGTTATGTCTTATCTACTTGCTACGTAGGGTAACTTAAGGAGGATATGGTAGATGATCTGTTTTTTAATCTTTGATCTTCTAATGCATGTTTCGTTAATCATAACCAGCAAAGAATTAAAATTATATTTAAGTGGTCTATTTGTATATTTTTTACTATAAATAATGTCACAATAAATAATATAACATATTTTTTTTTCAAACGTCACAAAAGTATTAATTTTTGCGACGTGATTGACAATATAAAAAATTCATTTTAACGCCTAGGCATAAAAATCAAGCACTTTTACGCCTAAAGTACGAAAATATATCTCTGATTAAACTGAGATAAAATGTCAAATTCAACGATCGTAACCATAGTTTCTCGATATATAATTATATACCAGGCTTTGAATAGGAAGACTAAGGAAGGAGCATATCAAAAATCTTAAGCTGCGTATAAATATGTCGAGACGAGTGCGAGAGACACCCGAGACGAGTCAACCTCAAGCGGATTTGAGGTTGACTCGTCATATTGGGACGGGGTCAGAGCTTCGAGCCGAGCCTATGCCCAGCCGGACGGCGTTGTCTCCGTTTTTTCCGGAGCCTTTGGCGAACCATCAAAAGGATTGGGGCGTCTATTTAACCAGTGGCGTATACACCGCGGCTCCGCGGAACAATTGCCTCAAGTTTCAAGGGGCTCGGATTCCACATCCCATTTTTATATAAAAATAAATATTCTTTCCTTTATTTGTAATAATGTTAATAATGCATCCTAACTAGAAAGATGCAATTTTGTCTTCTCTAAAATAGTATAGGTAAGTTAGCCAAAGTAGGTAAATCTCATATACAAAGATTTATTAGTGATTTCTTTTATAAAAACATGAAAATTTTATGAAAAATGAATAAACGTAATGAACTTTTCGTCGAGTTATTAACGGCTCAAACGTAAATTATGCGCTATTTCTGCTGAACGGAATTAAAGATGTAAAACAAGCTTCTTTACATATAGGATACATAGAAGATAAGAGAGGCAAATCGAGTGTGTTGAAAAAGGTGGCCATGCTCTCAGAAGTTCCTTACGGTACTCTCATAAATAAAGGGAATCGACAAAGAAAGGAACGATTCGATATAGAAAAATCCAGAAATTTGAACTATCCAGACTACTAAGAAACTTAATTTATGGCAAATATGAAAATAATAAAGTTCCCGCCATAGAAATAATTAAAAAAAAACTCTCCGAGCTTTAAAAAAACCCTGTTCAGAAAGCACATTACGGCGAAGGTTTAAAAAACTGGGAATTAGATTTAAAATTATATACATAATAATATTTTAAAAATTATTAATAAGCGTGCTGCAATGATGGAAAGCCATAGAATAATAATGTGGCGAATTGAATACCTTGAAAAAATATACAACTTTAGAAATGAAGAAATGCAGATATATTATTTACAATATATGTTCCAGGTTAGTTATTGGCATTTAAATGTAGATTTTTTTTTTAATTAATAATTTAAATCTTAATTACTTAAATTTCAAATTTTTTAAATAAATAAAGTCGAATTAGGTCTTATCTTACAGCGCTTTCAGATGGAACGGAGCGTCCGCGACTTCGAGCAAGTACCATGAGCTTATATGAACAATTTCACCTGGCTCGCGTATGCTCCGTCCGGATGAGCTATCTTGAAAAAAACATCCGTGCGGATGCTCTGCGCGTACGGTCCGCTCCATCTGAAAGCGCTGTTACTCTATTTAAAATTTTTATAGATATACAAACCACATACAAAATATATTATTGAATAAAATAATTAAAGACTCAAAAAAAACGGCACTGGCAGAAGGCTCCGCCGCCGCCCCTGCCGTGCCGTTATCTCCAGGTATCTCAGTAGGCGTTCTCCAGTTTTTTTTAATGTAAACAGTCCTTTAATTTATGTGGCTTGTTTTTTTACCTATTTTGAAATTAAACAAACATATACAGGGTGTTTCAAAAAACATGTTCCATCTCTCGTGGGGAAGTTCCTCACGTAAAAATAAGATTTATTTTTTATATCAACCAATCCAATTCTGCTTTGATTCGTAGCTACAGGGGGTTAAAATAGGGTTCCCAACCGTCCTCTATTCCAGAAACAGTCCTCTTTTTGATCTGATTGTCCTCTTTTCTCTCACGTATTGAAAACTTTGTTACATACTAACTTCAAAATCTAAAAAATATTCGTTTATCGCCACAATGCTTTAAAGAATTGTTAATCTGTGTCTTTTATGTAATTTTATGTTTACTTACTGTTAGTTTATGTCTTGAAAAAAAGTTTGTTGACAATGGTTTGCTTTATTTTAATAAGTTTTGAGTATAAATATTTTTGTGTATTTTAAATATTTATCGCATACCGTTTATATAACTTTTTGGTAAATTCTCGACATTTGAGCGACGTTTCAAAAATGTTTCGCCTGTGCCTTTTTTTATCCTCTCGCCCCTATTTTTTATTTTCAAAGTTGCCAACCCTAGGTTAAGTGTTTTATCATTTTCTTCCAAGTGCTTTTAGTAATTTGAGATCGTTTGATGACTGATTTAGTTCTGATCCGGGTAGTTTTTTGTATAAAACAGTGCCACCATCGTCGATTTTTTTCGTTAAATGCGAATAAGAAAATATCCTGATTATATTCTGGCCCTATCCCTTATTATTTTTATTTACAAGCGATCTTAAGTTTATAACATATACATATATTTTATTTAATTGTTAACATTAGGGTAGTTTTACCAATTGTGTATGTGTGGAATTCCACTGATATGTGTTTTAAGTTGTTTGTTAAATTTTTAAAATTTTTTGATTGTATTTTGCTCTCTTAACTTTGTAGTGTCCTGAAGATGCAAATAAATTTTGCGAAACGTCGACAAATTTAAAACAAAGGACTTCTGTTGATTTTTTTCGATCCTAATCCAATTAAAAAACACATTATACTTAAATTTATTAATTAATTTTTTAAAATATTGAATGGTATCGAATAATACTTTAATATATTTATCAATATTTTAAAGTATCGATACTTTATATTCAATACAACCGATACCAAAATATCGATACTGCCTCAGTATCGCACAGCCCTATGAAGAATTTTGTGGGTTCGCCAAAGGCTCCACTGAAAATGGATAGCCGCGAGACAACGCCGTTCGACTGGGCAGGGACTCTGCTCGAGGCTAAATCGCTCGGCTCGAGGCTATAATATGACGAATTCCGCTTGAGGTTGACTCGTCTCGTCCTCGTCTCGGCATATTAGTACGCCTTTTGGAAAGAATTTGCTATAGCCTCGTTTCATACTCGTTTCGGGTTTGTCTCGTACTTGCCTCGGCATATTTATACGCGGCTTTAGGTACACCGCGAAGGGCCTCAAATATGGCCGACTTAAATTCCGGTTTATCAGTGTCGTTCTAATTTTATTTAAAAAATGTAAAACTATGATGTAGGGTAGACGTGGGGTAGACTCAATAATTTGTTGTTTTATTTTACGTTGTGAATAAATGTTGGTAGTTATTAAAATTGTTATAAAAATATATAATTCTAATAAAAACAGATAAGTTATAATAAGTATTTATTAACACAAACATCCGATACGCTACTGAAGCAGGTAAGTCAAATTAACGTATCTACATCTAATCTTTGACAAGTAATACATAAAAGCTGAAATGCAAGAAAAATATATAATTTAGTTAATTTAAGTGAATTTCATAAATGATCGGTTTACTACACGTATGTATATTATATAGTCACTTCCTAGCGAAAAGTTGTTCCATTATTTCACTCAATTTTTGCCGAGATCTACCGCACGCTACACAACCAACTATTTTAGAGTCTTTTTCGATAAATCGCGATAGTGTCACTGTTAATTTAAGTTCTGCCACAATTTCCATCTAGATTTACTACCTTTATACAACTATCAGTAGTAGAATAAATAATAAATAACATAAAATAAGCTCCCTAAAGACTGACAAATCCACAAAATTTCAAATCAAATTCAAATGTGTCAAATGAATCGTCAAACAGAACTGTCAAGGATCCCCACCCTAGAGAGCTTTTATGGTGGCTTTTCCGCCCACCATGCATGAATACATGAATAGCATTATGCCCCTTCCTTAGTCTTCTTATTCAAAGATACCAGGCATGACTTTTAAATCTTTTTATATCATTTGGTACGTTTGAAATTGTTTAAAAAAATATTTGTAGCGTTTGAAAAAAATAGCATGTTCTCTTTGGACTTTGAATAAGTCTTTGGAGTAAAATGACTTTTTGTGCCCCGGCTGTACGTCAACCTTGTAAAACGTACAGCCTCGCCAATAAAAGTGTCATTTTTACTCCTAATGAAACAATCTACTATTATTTAATATTTTAAATCCATTTACAATGCATAAAATACCATTTTAATAATACCCCGCACGTGGCAGTAAATAAATGTCCTGAACTCAAAATATTACCCCAATAAAATTACGCAAATTGGATAAGTTGAAAGGAAATGTTTTGGAAATCCAATTTATTTTTAGGGGTAATGTAAAAGCCATCCAGTTATCTCCAGCCGTTATATCCAACCGTATACATTCACCCCTATGTCGTTTCCCTATTATAGGCGTAGGGTAGATTATGGTTAGATAGTTTTGTACTTCTGAAGTGGGGCTATAAAATATATGTTATATTAGCGATCGACTATTGGTGACAAAGACAAGATAAGTGTAATAAAATTGATGTGACGTATGATATTAAAAAGTTAACCGTAACAATATTATAATTTTTTTCTTCAATATTTGAGTTCACTGCAAAATTTGGAGAATATATTATATTTTTTTTATCAATGTTTATATAAACTTCAAAAATATTAGAGTTAATATAAAACCCTATACTATTCTAGCTAAATAATTTTATAATGTTTTTTTTTAATTTTTATTAAAAAAATATAATTATATTACCCGGCCGGATAGCGTTGCATTAAACCAAAATACTACTATATCTATATTTCACTCCTACTAATTGCTACTACAACAATTTGTTTTGTGTAGTCTGTGGTGTGTTTTTGTTTAAATGTTTTGTTCATTATTCATGTTGGGGATTTATTTTTAAATTAATGTTAATCATTAGGCAACCAGTAAACTCATAGAATATGTATTTCTTTCAAAATATGTATTTCTTTCTAAATTTTATATAACCAAATTGTCACTCTAAATCGCTATCTTTTTTAGACAGATGTCACTTTTTTTGGCATTATTCAATTCATTATTCGAATTCTCAGAATGTTTTTAACAAAGTTTCATCTTAAAATAAAATTTTAATCAATCACAATTGTTTATCTCCATCATTTACCGGATTAATAATAAATAAAAATTACAGCTCAATTACAAACAATTCATTATTTATAGTGATTTACAGTAATTTTATTAAATTATACAAATATTGTCTCGTTGATTATATTCAAAGATATTTAAACTCAAGAGATACAATTGTTTACCTTTTTCCTTCATCGGCCATTATTCTATCCTTATTTTCGCATCTCTCTTACACCGAAAACATTTGCCAGATTTACCTGTATATTGGTATTAGTATTCGATTAAATACCACAACCAATTATTAAGTAATAAATAATTTCATTATATTTCTATAATAGATCAAGAACATTAATTTGCTAACGTCAATTTTTTCATTTAAAGCTTAACTGCTTAACTATTTTAAATTTTATAATGGAATAAAAATATCATGATCGTGTTTCCTTTAATAATAAAAAGCAGTTTGGCAACATCAGTTTTAGAAATATACCGGCGTAGTACAACGGATTTCGAGGACGAATGAAAATTCCTAGATTCTCCTGTTGCGATGTTGCTATGCCGCCGATCAAGCTCCGTATTCTTTATTTGCAGTATTATAGTATTTTTGCGTTATTTTGTGGACTTCTGTGGACATTAATTAGAAAATATGGTGCATTCATGTATTGTGTACAAGAGAGTGTATCATTTAAATCCAAATTTAACTTAAGACCGGTAAATAAAATTAAGTCGGGTTAGGTATATTATTATATCCTCTTCTTTGTAGATCAGAGTCGGACCTAGACATAAAAAATAGCAGATTTCTAAATTATATTTATTTTTAGGTTTATTTTTTAAATTATATATTTATTTAATTAAATTATTTGTAGAAAAAAGGTACATGTGGTACGTACTAATTACTAATAACTTAATAACAATTTTTGTTTCCCTTTTAAGAAAGGATATTGAATAAGTATAATCTAGGTACTCACTTGGGTTTGACAAATCATTACCTACCTTTTGTGAAAATTTTATTGGGGTGTACCAAAAATGGAATTTTGCGGCCTTACTTTTTTGTTGCCGTTACAATTTAATACGGCTTTTGTTTGAATTTTTGGTTGCTATAATGTAAATGGACATCTTTTGACATACATATAATTAATGTACTTATTAAGTGAATTTTATGACTACTACATTTTGTTGTATTTTTACATTTTAATGTATTGAAATTCTTTGCACATGCAATTTTTATTATTTATAAACAATATGAATTTTCCTTTGCAAACCAGAGAAAAAAAACTAAATATTTTTTAAGAATAAGGGAAGAACCGTTTACTAAACAATCGCCATTTTATTTTATTTATGATTTTCTAAAATTATCGCTAGACTTTTCTGATGACTGTGTTATAATATCAAATAACTTTGTTTAGATCTGTAATAATTTCATTTAATGACATTCATTACTACAGAGCAGACTCCGTATTTGTTCTCATTGTTTCACTACGTTGACCATGATAATTCGACTAGGCAAGTGCATTATTTTAAAATTCCTCAACACCGAACAGCTAACTTCCAAAAATCTTCAGTTTCATAGCGCCACATTTGTGGAATAATATTTCTAATAACTTTAAATTTCAATCCTTTACAGATTATAAAAAACAAATTAAAAATCATTAACTAAATTCATAACAATAAATCATTTAAAAAATTATAATCTCTTCGAGTGATTTGTGAGTTGTTTGTTGTTCTTCTGATATGCCCGTCATTGGTTGCTGTTCCGGTTACACTGTTTCGTTATGCCTCTCTGCTTATCTCCGCTCATCCCTGATAAAATTATATTTTCACATTTTTATCTAATTTAATTTTTTTTTAATTCTGTTTATTTTTATAATTTAATATATTTCTATTTTGTTTTTGGGGTCGCACCACACTGGTACTTTGTATCATTGTATCGGTTTTTTAATCGCGGTGCGATCCCTTTAGACACACATTTTAGTAGTTGTAAAATTCATGTAGGTATATAATAAATATACATATAATAATAAAGTTTTTATCAAAAATATGTGAAGTCTACAAATATTAGTTTTTGATAAAATATTATGTTACTAGGTTAAAATAACTATTTTATTTTGTTATTGCTAATAGAGGGAGTCTCATTCACCGGAAATGAACAAGGTTTAGGCCAAGATATTGAAACTGCATTTACTAATACACACAAAATTTGATACTTTATTTAATAAAATAAAGTAAAAAACGCTTATTGATTTTTTTAATCGTTATTCTTATGTGAAAAGCCATCTTATAATAAAAAATTACGCCGGTTTTTATTTATTTCGCCATCCTCCCTCAACTTATTTTTTTAAATTTATTAAACAATTATTTTAATTTCCTTAAAATACTGTCGGTCGATTGGCACGCCACTGGAAATTGACCTCAACCGTCTAATCTTTGTAAACAACTACATTGTTGCCGTTGCGCCGATACCCTATTCCCTTCTTTGTCCATTCTCTCTCGCACTCGTTGATTTTCGCAAACCAATGCGTCTATATATAGATATAGATGTATAGAGTCTTAAATAAGTGCAAATATTTTCAGAGCGGGTAGATCTCAATAAATGAAACATATTTTTTCTTTACCGTTTTTAAAATAAGTCCAAAATAATCGAGTTATTTTACTTTAAAAATTACCAAAAAATATATTTTTTGCTTAAATTTTGAGAACCACTGGGATCTTTTCTGGGGTTTCTTCCTTGTAAATTTAATTTAATACCTATTTTGCCATATTGTCAAAAAAATTATATTTTTTAACTAAAAGCTAAAACAAAAATCGAAAAAATTCCAAATTTTATTTTTTTTTCGCAAAAAAAAACGTGTTTTTGGGGTCGAAATCTAAGTAGTTGAAGTAACCACTTAGCTAAGCAACTTAGATTACTTTTGGAACTCCTATGCGTTCCAAAAATTGTACCAAATTATTTCTTTGTAAAATAAAATAAACCACTTAATTAAAATGACAGACACGTCTATCACTGTCAAGGATTTTGTCGTTGGACAGATTATATTTTATTTTGTATATTTTCTTCTAGTAGGCGCAATACCCAAAAGTAATTTTTAAAATAATTTTTTATATTTTTAGATTTATCTCCCAGTGGCGAAAAACTCAACTTTCTTCAAGAAATGAACTCACCACAAATATACCGGGTGAGTCTTAAATAAGCGCAAATATTTTCAGGGCTGGTATATTTCGATAAAAAAAACAAGTTTTATCTTTACCGTTCTTCAAATAAGTCCAAAATAACCGAGTTATTTTACTTTGAAAATTTCCAAAAAAAAAAATATGTTTAGCTTAAATTTTGAGAACCACGAGATTTTTTCTGAGTTTCTTGGGGTTTCTTTCTTGTAAATTTAATCTACTACTTGTGTTGCCACATTATCAAAAAATTAAGTTTTTTTACTAAAAACTAAAAAAAAAATTCAAAAAATTCCAAATTTTAAAAAACAAATTTTCGCGAAAAATATCTTATAATCGTGTTTTCTGGGGTCGAAATATACTACTCCTAAAATATTTGCACTTATTTAAGACTCACGACTCACCCTGTATAGACATCATTTATATTTATAACGTTGAAAACAAATCCATTATTCTGTATTATTATAACCGAACTTAAATGGTATCGTTTAACAGGGGGTGTAACATAATAATTTGGCAACCACACCGAAATAGATATAGAACGAAGTTTACATATAACGGCAATGATACCTTACAAAATCAAGCTATAACGAGAACAGTATGGTATAGTAACGAAAAATTAGTAAGAAAAATCTATGAATTTTATTATTTCTTTCAAGAACGTAATTCAGTTTTATTTGTAACCATATTTGTTTCTTATTTATTCTTAAAACTTAATTTTTTCGTCTGTAATTTTCTTAAAATTGATTATAAAATTTCGGCAGACTTATTTTTTCAACTTTAAGAAAAAATATTTATGTTAAAAACTTTTATAACAAATAATTTTATACCTATCATATATTACTGCAGTTATTTGTACATTTAAGTTTGATTCCATTTAAAATACGTAGGCAATCAAAAATTTATACTAAAATGAGCTATAAAAGCGATTTCCGGTTTAAGAGAGTCGACACATCTACGATGTACGTCTATCTTAATAAAAAATATAGAGGGAAGGAGTACATAAATAATTCATTCTGTCATATACATCGATATATTCGATGGGATGTCCATTTTTATTTACGGGGCAGTAGTAAAACCATAAGTGACACTGTCGTTTAGACGTTACAGCAGTTTCAAGATTGTTGGAAAAATACTTAAACCTTTGTTCGTATTGTACAAATATTGCAGAAATTGAATATGAGGAAATTAAAATTGTTTTTGATACTTTTTATTTTTTGTTTATTTATTTTAAAGTATTTCTCTTTGCCTATTATTTATTGTCTAAAATATATAATTATTTAATATTTTAGCATTCAATATTTATTCATTTCAGCAGGTATTTAGTAAGTTCAGTCTATCATGCTGTAGCGCTTTTTTTAAAACATTATCACTGCGAACGGCAGCTTTTCGTTGGTAGAGCAGTCGTGGATAAGGTATTTCACTGGAAAGAAACTAATTAACAATAATAACTCGAAATTATAAATATTGGGCGCCAGGCATGTACAGAGAAAGAAAACACAGTTGTATATTACTTAAAACTAATGACTATATTTATTCATGATGTTCTTAGATGGTACATGATATTGTAGAGTTCTAATAAATATATAGTGGTTATATGTCAAAGAAAGTGGTGGTAAGAGTCGTACTAAATATCAATGAAAACAACTACGATAAAATACAAGACATGTAATGTTTAAGAGAATATATGAAATGTAGCATTACTTTAATTAATTTGATATATTCCATATGATGCTAAATCGAAGATGTTGCAACCTGTAGATTCTAGAATCTATGTTTGGTTATTCATCTGTTAAATAGTGCGATAATAATATCTATAAAAGTAATACCATTACAAGATGTAATGCAATGAAACCTAAGATCTAAATTATATTTAGTATTAATTATTATATTAAATATTAAATCGACATGAATGTTCTTAACAATCTAACCACTAAACATAGTCTGTACGATATTATTTAAGATGTACGTTATTGTTTAAGACTGTAAATGTTTTAAATGTTAAATGTAAAACTAGAACTTAAATCTACACTTAGCTGTTCTTTATGTAATCTTGCTTTAAACAGTAACAGCGTGAGGTGGTCTCGCATCTCTGTACTCAGCCATCCAACACAACCAAAGGGGCCAGAATGAGGACACCATGAATTGATACAGCCGTAACTAACTAGCTTATAGCTGGGAACGAAGCAGCATGGGACTCAAGCTACATCCACGCTGTGGCACTTATATGTAAGAAAAAATCATTCTTACTGGGGACACTCGTCCACAGGACATCCGTACATATATAATGTCCGTACATAAGACACTACCCGTACCTTGGACCCTAAAAATATGAAACTCTTGTTTAAAACCAAACAAGGTCTAATAAACAAAATAAACCTACCTGGAAATACTTCCGAGGGCTCAATAAATAATAAACAACCTGTCCTTTCTTCCATGTGACATTCTGGAGGACAAAAGAAAAGGGACGCCAACGTGCCAGCAAAATACAAATACGAGTTGGGACATCCGTAACTCTACCCTAAAAATATTCAATAATAATATCGAATCTATAAAAGGTAATAACTCATCTTTACCTGTAGCCTCGAAATAGCAGCCGATTCAGATTATACAGCAAGATTTAAATAATTACCATTTCTAAAAACTGGGACTAATGGCGTCTGACAGGCCAAACGGTCAAACCAAAAGTGCCGTTAAATCACAGAGAGTTGACAGAAGCGATGTTGACAGCGCGCGCCTCCACAGAATAGTGAAACGATAGCAGGGTTGGCGACTAGGGAACGTAAAAATTACGCCAAGCGTACCAACAAAATGATCGGGCCTGAACGAGAGGGAATCCGGTGACGATTGGCCAGACATCATATATTATATGTAGAAAAGACATGTAACGAACTACGTTACAATGCTCTGAAACAGAATATATACATACAGGGTATCCCAGTTCAAATGAAACAAAGCAATTTAAAGGCATTTCTGATGTGAAAAGGACAAAACGGTGACACACGTCAACTTTATTTTCGAAGGGAAAATCAGATGCGACTATTTTTAGTTACGACCATAGATAAAAAAAAATAATCTTCTATTAAGATAGATATGAAACTTAATAGTAAAATTTTGGGTCAAAGCGCCCCTCCGTGTTCTTAGTAGAGACTACGTTTAACCCAGCGCCTTCACCTTTTCTGCTGTAAATATTTTTTATGTTTATATAATTTGATTTCAAAGGATTTAGTTTTAAAGTTACACTGATATCAGAGTAACTTTAATAAAACATAAGAATATATATATTTTACAGTTTATTAAATATAAATTTTGACTACAAGGTAGAAAGTAAATCACAATATTTGATAAAACTTATTAAGTATACCATTTTTACAGTTAATAAATAATAAAACTATTTCTGACTATGATATTTAAAATTTAGATAGATAGAATATTAAAAAACATACCGGTATTTGCAGACGCAGGTCCAAATTCAATAAAAACCAAAATTTTTCCTGCAAAAATCGGCTTTGAAAATTTGCTTTTTTCACAGAAAAGGTATTTTTTGATTTATCAACAATCATTGTCAAGTTGACAATATACAGGGTGTTTTCTAATTAGTCTAAAAAATTGTGGTGTGATTCCTCTTGTGTTCTTAAAACAATTTACCCAATTTTTATATAACCATTGGGTCTAATGTACTTCCTTTCTGATCTACAGGGTGTTAAAAATTAAAAAAAAAATCGATATTTTCCTTAGCATAAATGGTAGACTACTGCTTTTTTAAGGACAATATATTTTTTTCTTGACTGGTCATCCTTTTTCAACAAAATTGATCTTTTGAGTTTTTCTTGTTCATCAAACGGTTGCAGAGAAAAAAATAAATATACTTATTAAGAGCCCGCCGTTTCTAACGATTTTTTATTTTTTAGATTAATTAGGAAACACCCTGTATATGCATATCACAGGCAACCAAATAAGCTAGTAACCTCTAAAAATTATTTTTCCTACCACTAGCGACATACTGTGTTTTTAGTGAGTACTAAATTATTTTATCAAAATTTCACCATATAAGTTTCCAGGCAATGGTTACGACCCCACGCGGAGGTGGCATCCATTCTTAAAATCTTAAATGTAATGCGGGGTCGAGTAGCACATCATTTGAAAGGTTATTAAAGCCTCTGTTCAGCACCGTCTCATTTTTGGAGTTTTTGCCACATTTGGTGGAATCGGTCTGAAAAATATATAACTTTATAAAAATATAATAAGTTTTCATAAATTGGTGATGCTTCATGTTCGAATTGAGCACCACCCGCTTCCATGCACGAATACAGGTTCTGCTCAAAGCGTCCTCGGAGGTGTTGTAATATGTCGGGTGTTATAACCGCGCACTCGTGTACAATTCTTTGATGTAATACTTCTACTGTCTCCGGTTGCGAGGCGAATACTTTTGTTTTTTTTTGTTTGTTGTTATGAGATGTTATTGAGATATTCCCATAAAAAAAATCTAGCGGAGACAAATCCGGTTATCTAGCTGGCCATTAAAGAAAGGGTCCCCTTCTTTCAATCCACCGACCGGGTAATGTTTCATCAAGATACTGCCGCACACGTACAGCATAGTATGGAGGATTTCCAACTTGTTGAAACACAAGTTGATTTTCTAAAAAAAATAAAAAAAATAAATAAATTTGCATTTTTCTCAATTATTGTCATTCCTTTTTGAAGATATTTTTTTTTAAAGTATTTAATACTTTTTTTTTTATTTTCTATAATTATTTTTTTTTTTCTTCATAGTGATCTTCATTTATTTGTGTAATGCTGGAATTTATGTCATTTTCCAAAATATCCAGATACATATTCACATTTAGATCTCCATCCAGAAAGAACGGACCAACTAAACAGTCTCCAAAGATTCCAGCCCACACATTAATTTTTTTAGGGTACTGAGTATGAACCTCACGGAATTCTCTAGGATTGGTATCAGACCAGTAGCGACAATTGTGGCGATTTACTGTTATATTGAGGAAAATATACATTCATCTGAAAAGCACATGTTGAAAAGAAGACGTGGAGTAGCAATGAGCATTTCACTTAGTTCTTCACAGAATTGTAATCGTCTGTCGTAATCATCTTCGTTCAATTCTTGAACCAGATGAGGTTTGTAAGGATGGAATTTGTGGAACTTTAGTATCCAGTGAACACTACTCTTACTTATTCCTGTGGCTGTTGCCAATTGTCTAACACCCATTCTTGGTTCGGTATGGATTTGTTCCAGAATTACTATTTGCATCGCCCCATTGTTCACCAATAAGTGGTATAATACCACGAGTATAAACCGTGCTGTATAAGGAACTTGTAAGAGTCCCAATTTATTTTTCTTTGGTTCAGTGAAAAATAAATAGCCTTACTGGCGTACAGTAGGAAATTTAAATCTCTCGGGCGCCACCTCTGTTATTTATAGTGGAAGAGGACCACGTTTCGCCAATACGGGTAGCTTTTATACAGTGGAGATACCAGGGAGTGATGAAATGAAAAGAAATAAAACACACAGTTAACCATAACATAACATTAAGGCTTTATTTAATTAATTAACTATATGCTAAATACCCCAGGAAGTTTCACGACTTTACATTGTAATGAAAGTGAAAGAAAATTTATAATTAATGACTCGTAAAATAAAATTTACAACAATCGAGCACCTCTAGAGTTTTGACCGTATAATCTCGATATGCAACTCACTGTCCGATTTTATCACGCGAATTCAAAGCGCGGTTTTGACATGACGTCCTAGTAAATAAAACGACGCGAGTTTCTAACCGGCGTCTAACTTAACGGCGTCCTAGCAAACACAGACATGTACGTACCGGAGCGATATACTCTTTTATAACCCGACTTTCTAAACGTCGGCGACGTCGTTACAGGCGTCCCGGGATACACAAACGCGAGTTTCTGGATCGATCGCAAAAATTTTCGGCGTCCTGTGGGATAAACACACACACACGAGTCCCGGATTGATCGCGAATCTAACCGCGTCCTGTGGGATAAACACACACGCGTCCTGGATCGATTGTAAAAGAAACGGCGTCCTGTAGGATAAGTGCACACACGAGTCCCGGATTGATCGCGAATCTAACCGCGTCCTGTGGGATAAACACACACGCGAGCCCTGGATCGTTCGCAGTAGAACGAGACGGCGTCCTGTGGGATAATTACGCACCCGTGCCCTGAATCGTTCGCAGTAGAACGAGACGGCGTCCTGTGGGATAGATACGCACGCGAGCCCTGGATCGTTCGCAGTAGAACGAGACGGCGTCCTGTGGGATAGATACGCACGCGAGCCCTGGATCGTTCGCAGTAGAACGAGACGGCGTCCTGTGGGATAATTACGCACCCGAGCCCTGGATCGTTCGCAGTAGAACGAAACGGCGTCTCGGTGAGTCGTCTGGATAAGCACAATCCACACCGCCCGGTCAGGACCACCTCGGGATGTCGGCGAGATCCCACGGCGCTCCTGATGAGAAAACGGGAACTACAGAACCAGCCTCGGGATTTGGACGAGATCCTGTCTTAGCTCCAAGAATATTCGCGCCCGTGTATTTGTTGTACTACCTTAACCGCTATCTGTCTCCCTTTTAACCAAAAGAAATCGGTCTTCGCGTCCACGGATCCGGACAAAATGCCTCAACCTTGCACGTATTTTTACTTCTATAGTAGGACAGTAGACACCTTGAGCGGATACAAGTCTGGTTAAATTTTACGTACGCGCGTTTCGACCAAGATGCCTCTACCTTGCACGTATTTTTACTTCTATAGTAGGACAGTAGACACCTGGAGCGAATTTAACTATCTCTATCTCCCTTATTCTATGACGCGTTAAGGCAGTAAAACAAACCGTATTAACAATAAAAAGAAAACGACCTACTCTCGATCACTTTGGCGGCTGGACTTACCTTCTACGGTAACTTGGCGGCTGGCAGCAGGGTACTTGGCAGGGCACTCCGGGCTCGAACTTCACTGTTCACGTGCGACCACACAACTGCCTCTGTAGTGCCAGTGCGGCCGAGGTACTCGACTACGCTCCCCTCCACTCAACCTGCACTGGTAGGGAGAGCGGCGCTAACGTCTCGGTTTCTCGCACCGAACCACGGCGACCAAAACCGATCAAAACTCTATTACAATATGGTCATTAAATATCTAACATATTTAATTCAACAGTAAGAACACTAATGAAGTTCATTACCATAATGAGTTAACAATAAAATACATTGCCTAACCTTGTTTACAGAAAAGGTCCCTATTATTTAAGTACAGTATACGGGGTGTCCCAGAAATGAGTCCCAAAATTTATTACAAACTGTTACTTGTAAAGCTTTAAAATTCAAAAACTTGATACAAACATGCCAGCTGCTTTATATATAAACTTGAAGTTGGAAATTACTCTTCGTTACTTGACCGCTGGTTATTTTCTAACTTATGTTTACCCTAACAATCCACAAGTAACTTCAGTTTTATTTCTAGGAAATTTCAAACTTGGACAAAGTAAGTTAGCAGCTAACCTACTTACTTGGATGTTACGAAGCTTTCTAACGCGACTTGGATAAAACTGTTGATACGATCCAAGCAGCGTCCGAGCATATGACCCCGTGTTAACCGGATTTAAGTATGAAAGACAACAATATTTTTGGTGACGGCCAGAGCCAGTATTCGAACCTGTAATTGTAAATCTAACTGGATATTGCCAACTTCATAAGACACTTTGACAAAATGAAGCAAAATTACCCAGACTCAATTTATTTTTTATTAAACCTTTACAGCGCCATTTCCCTTTATCTCTACGTCCTTTCGTAGTATTTAATACTTTCATTTGGCTCCTTCTTTTTGGTCTATTTATCTGTGCCGGCAATAAAACCCGATTGACCATTTTTCTTCACTTTTTCTGGCCATCGGTCGGTGTCGGTCCGCTTCGACGCTCGTTACAAGCCCGATGCCAGACGCGATTTTTCTCGAAAAGTTATCGCGTCAAACGGATTCGTACGGGCGAGTGTGAAGCCTGAAAAATCGCAAATGTTCGTGGTCTGTTTCTTTAATTCTTTCTATAATTATTTATTTCAGAATTGATTATCACCATGTAGGCGAAAGATTAGTAGTTCAACATTTTTTTTAAGCAACATGTGTTCAATAATGCACTAAAGTTAGTTTATACTGTGTGGTGCATCGGAACACGGCACAGAAAATCCCATGTAAATTTTGAAAAGTTCAAATATTATCTCCCCAGATAATTTTATGCAAAAGTTGTATTTAACTTTTTTGAAGAGGCGCTAAAGTTCTACTTTTGTCTAGAATTTCGTTTTATTTGGAATACGCATCCAAAAGTTATTTACAAAAATCTACCTTCAAATTCATCGTCTACAGTAGCTTAACTTGGGTGTTGGTGGTTTCTTAAACCGGATTTTTGGTGTAGCTGTGTCATTGCCTTATAGTAATGTTAAGAACATCACTGACTTCAAGAGAACATTCACCTCTTTATACAATGTGGATATATCGTAAGACAATAATAGAAATCCAGCAAAACAAAGTATTGATAGGCCTTATTTAAATGTTTAAATCGAATTTTAGAGCAGAAAATGAAGGAATTTTAACATTGTTTCTTCATAATCGTGTTTAATAATCACAGACATGTCAGAATATAACAAAAGAGACTTATTAAAAATAAAAAAAATATTTTAAATATCTCGTGACAAGAAAAACAACTTTTGAAACATCCCATACATGAATGCTAAAAGTGACATTAAACTCTTCAAATTTTTAAATCGAATTTTAGAGTAGAAAATATGGGAATTTTAACGTTGTTTCTTAGAGGTTTCTCACCGTAGCCGTTCCTTAGTAGTTTTTGAGGTTAGGAAAAACTTAGAAGTTTGAAATTTTGAGACTTAGGGTTATTTAACCTTTCCTTTCATTTAAAAATATTTTCAAGGTCACACCACTTCCGGTTACACCGGAAATCGCCATGAACTTCCTTATTCTAAATGGAACACCCTGTATATTATTTTATATTTGGATTTCTAAGAAAATTTTATGATGAGTTTCATTAGGTTTCCCTATACCTATTTTCAACTGTTTATCAGATATCTTGATTTATTTGAAAATGTTTACAGATTTACCCCTATTTTTAACAGTCGGTCTTTTACTCATTTTGAATCGGTGATAAACGCTTCTGCGGTAAACCGAAGCAGAGGAATAATACTTTCAAAATCCATATTGACAATTAATTTATTGCATACAGGGTGTCCAAAATTTGATAACTGATTAGATTATTTTCAAACTCAAAATAGTTCATTTTTTCAAATGAGACACCTTGTATATTTTTCGATAGTTTTCGATGTAGAATTCAATTCTGCATCCAATTGCTATAACTTTCCCTATACCCATTTTCAACGGTTTTCTTGTTAATCCGTATTTTTTACTTTAATTCAATTTTTGGCAGAATCGACAATATCGTTTATGTTTTTTAAAAGAAAATAATTATATTAAAGTAAAGAAATTGAAGGTAATTAGAACATACGAACAAAACAGGAACAAAACAAAAGTGAAAACTTATAAAATATATCATAACATAACAAAACAAACGTATTTTCAACAGTAACGGTGAGGCATTAATTATTAATACTAGACGTTACCCATACAGCACGTCCAAATGAAATTACGGTTCTACAAGGGAGACACATGAGAAACAAAATATGTTAAAGTGAACCTAAGTGTTCATCTAGTTCTAACATATACATATGAGATACACGCAGGTTTATATTGATAGAAGTGTGTGATATAGTGTTTACTAGTTGTATACCGTATGCACTCAAGATTCTAAAGAGTTTTTTGTAACGTAACAAATAATTATTAAAATGATGAAATCTGACGTCGGTATATGAGACATACAATGTATAAGTCATATGTATGAGTGATACTTCGTATCATAGTTGTGCCTATAGTACACACCTTGTAAAAATGTGACGTATACGCATAGTGTAAATATCTACATAGACACTTTGTAACAGTGTACTGTTGTGTCTACATTCTAGCATGAAATGAAGGTGTGCGCACGCGCGGAAACCCTCAGCGTAGATACACCGACCAAGTTTATCTTATGTGTCCTCTCTCCTTTCTCCTTTCTAGGAGTGGAATGTGTTAGCGGCCATTATTGTTTTATCATTCGGAAGCTCTATATAAATGTTCTGTTTGTGTGTAGTTTAAAAGAGATTTTAAGGTAAGCACAAGTTTTTAATTAACTTGTTACACCTTCCTAAGAGTATTATTAATATTATAGCAGCGACTCTTCCCTTACTCGATACCCAATTTACCAAATTTTGACTCCAATGAATGAAAACTCCAAATATTCTCGTATAATGATAAAGAGGTTAGCTCTGCAATATAATTTTTTTTAATTTGGAAATATTAAAAATCTAAATGGACCAGAGAAAGAAAGATTTAATCACTTCAAAGAACTTCTTACACTGATATTCGGTAAGTTGTTGATGGATCAATATACATATATGTTTAATATTCAATAATCAGTTTCATATAAAATTTAAGGGTGAGATTGTTAATCTGGAAATAAAATACAACAAAATCCAACAGAGTGCTCGATGAATGAGTATGGTAACAAACCAACTGCTTGGAGGAAAACGAGGTCCACCAAATCGTGGCGATATACCAGTGTTTACCATTTTAGTATGTTGTTATACTAGGTACTTATATTTTTAATACATATTGATACAAATTCTGTTCTTTTACAGTGTTTTCTTACTTCTGGTTCCTGCAGTGTAAATAATTATTATTATTGTGTTATTTATTTGCGCTATTGCGTTCCATGATATAAAGAAATATAAGAATTTTATTTTTTAATCACTTAGCCCATTTTATGGAAGAAAATGGTACATTTAATGCAAAACAAAAATGGAACAATTTTAAGGCTACTTCTCTTGAACTTACGATCGAGATACTTTTGGAAAATACAAAGTTTTGCCTTCCTAATTTTCGTTCTAAAAAGATATAATTGGTAGCATTGAATAAATATTTCTTAAAAAGAACGAAAAGTTAGGCATCAAAACTTGTATTATTTCCTAAATTCGTTCATAAGAAGTAGTTTTATCTAGCACAAGATGTATATACGAAGCAAAATACATACGTATACACGCGGTAGTCACAACTGCAATGTGTAAACAGTGTTTAAACGTAATACACAAGCACTGTGTATCCTACGGCACACTGTGTGTCCCTTACTTTGTGTATACGTAAATGCTATACTGTGGCTACATTGTGAGGCGGACGTTTAACCTTTGTGCATAAGTTTTGAACTACAATGTGTAAACGTAGCAGATTTACATCGGGGGAATTGTGTCACCCTGTGTCTACATCTAATAATGTAAACACATCGTAAATGTGATTTAATGTGCTGTATGGGTAGTGTATCCCTACAATAATAAAAAAAAGTTAACTCAATAATTACAAAAATTTTCGTTCATAGCGGTCACTTATCACACAATAATTTTTATAATTATTGTGTTTACTTTTTTTATTATGGTAGCGATACACTAACGTCTAGTGTTAATAATTAATGCCGCACCGTTACTGTTATACGTTTGTTTTGTTATGTTATGTTATATTTTATACGTTTTCACTTTCGTTTTGTTCCTGTTTTGTTCGTATGTTCTAATTACATTCAATTTCATTACTTTAACATAATTATTTTATTTTAAAAAACACAAACGATATTGTCGATTCTGCCAAAAATTAAATTAAAATAAAATATACGAATTAAAAAGAAAACCGTTGAAAATGTGTATAGGGAAAGTTATAGCAAATCGATGCAGAATTGAATTCTGCATCCAACTATCGAAAAATACATAGGGTATCTCATTTGAAAAAATGGACTTTTTTGACTTTGAAAATAATCTAATCAGTTATCGAATTTTGGACACCCTGTATGAGATAAATTAGTTGTCACTATGGACTTCGAAAGTATTAGTCCTCTGCTCCAGTTTACCGCAGAAGCATTTATCACCAATTCAAAATGAGTAAAAGACCCACTGTTAAAAATAGGGATAAAAATGTAAAAATTTTCAAATAAATCAAGATATCTGAGAAACAGTTGAAAATAGGTATAGGGAAATCTAATGAAACTCATCATAAAATTTTCGGAGAAATCCAAAAATTAAATAATATACAGGGTGTTCCATATGAAATAAGAAAGTTAATGGCGACTTCCGGTGTAACCGGAAGTGGTATGACCTTGAAAATATTTTTAAATGAAAGGAAATTTTAAATAACCCTAAGTCTCAAAATTTCAAACTTCTAAGTTTTTCCTAACCTCAAAAACTTCTAACGAACGGCTACGGTGAGAAACCCTGTAGAAACTCTCACCAATATATACAAGGAAGTCAAAGCAAGAGTTATGATATATACAACAATCCCAGAGTTCTCAACTGGCAAAGGAGTTCGACAGGAAGACGCAATATCCCCAAAGCTGTTTACAGCAACACTAGAAGAAATCTTCCGTCAACTAGACTGGACCAATAAAGGATTAAGTTCATCTATATGAAGAATATCTTAACTATCTAATATTCGCTGATGACATAGTCCTAATTGCCAATAGCCTTGAAGAACTCCAAGCACAAATTAATGAATTAAATACACCCAGCAATAAAGTGGGTCTCAAAATGAATTAAGCTAAAACTAAAGAAATGTACAACAAACTGATAGACAGAAACGACGTTCTAGTAAATAAAAGTGGCCGGCCGGGCCGTAGCGCAAGCAGTTAGTGTGTCGATCTGCGGTGCGAGAGATGCGATGGTACTGGATTCGATCCTCAGCCAGTACGGTCGCTTTATTTATTTAAATAAAAATATCGATTTTTCTAAATAGAGCGACCAGCGAGCCGCCACACAATGGACAAAAATCGAAAAAAAAGTTAAAATTTATTAATATCTGAATATGTAATTTTATACTTATAGCAATGTTCAACCATCCTGTATATTATTTTTCATAATCAGTGTTTTTTGTTAGCAAATATTTTCACTAAAAATAAATTTTGCGATCATTATCTTATATCAGTGAAAAGAATAACATTCATAGTAGGTCTGTATATGGAATTAAACGGTACAGTACTTAATTGAAAGCCACTATGGATATTGTTAAAACAAGGTATGTACTTTAAATTTATTTCTAAATAAGTTCGTGATTGTTTAGTTTTTATTTATTTTTTAAGATGATTCTTAAATGGGTATAAAAATTTTACGTTTTCAAACTTCAAAAAGGCGATTTAAAAAAAACATATCAAAACATATCGTATTTATTGAATATTTTTGTTGTCATATTCATACACTTTTAATTTTTGTATAGTTCACCTGCGTCTGCGTGCGACGAACTTTATTTTATAATACTTTTCAGATGGAGTAAAATTGATAAGCAATGCCGATCTGGTTAATACTTGGCTTGATCATAAGGACAAGAACTCAAAATTATTTGTATTTCAAAAAATGTGTTCTTTATTTGATATTGATGAACCTTCCAGTCAAATAAGACACCACTTGTGCCTGAAAAAGCTCACTATGTTGGAGCGAAACGTCGCATAAAAAAAGTTTCCATCTTTCAATTTATTATAAAACCTCATACCCAAGAAAAGGAAAAAATAATATATGGATAAGAGGTAACTATTAACATCTTAAAGAGGTAACTATTAACATCCGAACCCCTCATACCAACAAAAAGAACAGTAACAACGCGAAAAAGTAACATATTAGAAAATGATGTACAGAAACATCTTATATGTGAGGATATTTCATCTACCTGTGATTTGGATACTATAAATTTGGACGATTCTGTCAGCAGTGATTCTTCTGAATCAGAGTAGTTACGATCTATGCATTTTGTTGTCCTAAAGTAAATTTATAGTATCTTAAGTTTTTTTTTTAATTAAATATAGCATTAATGTTTCTTTTTCATTAAGGAAAAAACATTTTTATCTTATATTAGGCTTATATTGTAGGAATCATGTTCTAATGTTATTTCAATTCTTTTTTATCACAGGGATTTATTTAATACTTACACCGTTTTCATACTATAAATAATTATTTCCTTAGATGGAACACATGGTACAAAGAATACAAGGTATGATCGATAGCGGCTCTAATTTCGTTCAGTACGCGCATACCACCTGTGACGTCACTATGAAAATAATGAATAATTAAAAAATATAGAAAGTTGACAGGAGATCTGCATTTTTGGGGTTATGGTTAAGAATTGTTTATTTTTAAGACTTTTTAGTTCGTTTAATTTAATAATTACTAAAACCAGCAGTTCCAAAAATATGTTTAAAAATAATAATTATCTATTAACATGGATTTGGACGATAGGTAAGAATACTGAATTTATTTCTATATTCGGTATAAAATTGTTTATTAGGTTTTTAGTTTGCGATGTTTATGGTAAATAATTTTCATTTTCATTGCCTCTGAATTCACATGAGGACAGAGTTGAGGATATCTATGGAAAAGTAACCACAAGAGGAATTGTTACATCATTTAAAAAATATTGGGAAGTTTATTGTTTCCCATCGAAAAGTAGAAAATGCCAATGCAGATGAACGTATTGTAATTGTGATAGAAGTAATTCTAAGGGTGAAGTTTATTATAATTAGTGGAAGTAATACCAAGGGTGAAGTTTATTATAATTAGTGACCTGTGCTTTTCTTTTTATATGTAGATGTTTCTGGTTTTGAGAATAAATCGGTTGAACGACACCCAAAATTTAAAGGAAGTGTTTGCATACCCAGAATATGCCCATCAAGGATTATATAGCTCAAATTTCCTTTAATGGTAGGCAATTATTCAATGCAAATTAACTTTTTCAGTGACTGAAATATAAAAAATAAATAGTTTACAATATGGTATATCACTAAAAATATATTACTTTTAGGTACAGTTAGGGCCCGATACATTTCAAAAAGTAGAATATTATTTTATATTAAATGAGGTATTGTACTAACAATCAATTTATATTAATAACGGACATTAAAAAATACCAGAATAAATGGTTCTTTTTTTTATACTACAAAAATAAACTATAGAATACAACAGTATTCAAAAAAATAAATAAAAAGTTATGTCCCGGCCGAGATTCGAACCCCGGTCTCTCGTTTCCTAGCCCGACTCCTTACGCACTGCTCCACAGTAACTTGCTTAGCGATAATTCAATGACGGTATATAAACAAAAAAAACAGGTTTATAACAATATCTTGACGATTTGAACTGGCGCGCGGAGCGTGCTGACCAATAGTGCCTGTTATCACCTGTGACGTAGCGACCAACCTGCGCAATATCATACCTTGTATTCTTTGTGCCATGGATGGAACACACCTCCAACATTTTTATTATTTATAAGATTTTTTTTCATAAACGTGGGACTAAGAACATCACCATTTAGTACAATGAGAGTACTCATCATTTGTGTCAAATAAACCTAGTTTGAATAAATTGCCTACAATAAAAGAGAAGTTTTGCATTTTTGTCCTCTAGAGCCATATGTTCGAAGCACTGTGCGCCACCTCAAGAAAGGCAATGGCAAACCACCTTTCAAATAGTGCCGTTCGGATTCGGCGATAAACTGTTGGTCCCATATACGTATGAAACACTGATGACACACATCACAAGTACATGCGAGAGGTAGCCGACGCTCTGTATAGAGTATGACACTGTAAGAAGAAGAAGTAAATAACACAACACTAGAAATAGTAGAAGAATATACACTTGTGTGCATAGAAATCGGCCCAAGGCAAACTTTTGAAGTTAACTATATATTTTTTAGAATATATTTGTCAGATAAAGAAAAAATATATACTGTTTGAAAGACAATTTTATATTCTTTGAAAAGTGTTTAGAGCTATTAATTTTGTATTTCGGTTTCTTTGGATTAAAATTATTAAATTAATGCATGAAACAAATTATCGTTTTTTATTACTAAGATGTATGCCATTATTTATTTATTTATTGATTGACAATTAACTAAAATAAATTTTCAATAATTGGTATGACCCCCTCTTGCTCTTACAACATCTCTCATACAGTTTGGCATAGATTCAATCAAGTTTGATATTATTGCTTGCGGTATGTTAAGCCACTCTTCTTATACTGCAACAATGAGCTCTGGGATCGAGGTTGGGGCTCTTTGTCTAGTACGAATCCTTCGTTATAGCTTATCCCATAAATGTTCTATCCTGTTTAAGTCTGGACTGCATGCTGGCCATTCCATAACCCGAAAACCGACTTCTGAAATGTAATCGTGTACGATTCTTGATGTGTGTGCTCTCGCATTGTCATGCATATAAGTGAATTCGCTTCCAATGTAGTCGATGTAACGTACCACATGAACTGCTAAAATCTCCTCAATATACCTAGCACCAGTTAAACCTCCTCTTCCGTGCCGACGGTCGTCCGAACGGATAAAAACTGGGTCGGTTTGCGCAGTCATAGAAATTGTACCCCAGATCATGCAGAAACCACCTCCATAAGCAATCCGCTCCTCAATGCAGCATTCTGCGAATCGCACATCTGGCCTCTGGAACATTTTTCTTGTTCGGTCGCTACCATAGAGGCATATCCTGGTCTCATCTGAGAATAAAACACATTCCCATTGTTCTAGTGGCCAATTCAGATGTTCCGTGCAAAAGGCAGGCGTGTTTGACGATAAGCTGGGGTAAGTTTTGGACCAATTGCGGGTGTTTTGGGGGTTATGTTACTTTCCTTCAATCTTCGTCTTACTGTTCTCTGACTAACGGTCACTCCTCGTGTTTCACGGAGCTGTTGTTACACATGAATAGCATTAAGATGCCGATTTCTTAATATTGTTGACAAAGTAACAGTATAGTTATTAACGTAATAAGGCCGATAAACAACAAATAACGGCCGGGCTGAAGTTTGTGATCCGAGGCGATAGCCGAGGATCATAAGCAGCCAAGGCCGTTATTTGTTATCGGCCGTGTTGCGTTCTAGATTTTTCGTCATACTGCAGATTTTTTAGAGCAATAAACACTACTATTTAATAACAAATTTTATTGAACAATAACACAAGTAAGGATAAAAAATACATAATGTCTTATACTAAAATTCATTTTTCATGATAATGAACATGGAAATTAAAAGTGCACTTGTTGTTCTTAGAAATCTGTAATCCTTCCCAGGGATTTACAGATTTTATAGAAGAAGATGCTGCTACTGAAGAATGGCAAATATTTGTATCCACTAAAGACACATTATTTTTGGAGCTATCATGAAAAAGTTGATTTGTTATTTTCATTCTTTTGGAAACTGATTTTTCTATGTAAGTTTCTGCCACTGTTGAAGACTCCCATCCTCCTAGCTCCTTTAGCGATAGTAAATCACCACCATTTTCGGCGAGCATGGTTGCTGATGATCTACGAAATGAATGCCCTGTATAACGTTCTGGATTCTCCAAGTTCAAAAATTTTGCAATTTTCTGCGGTACGCTCCCGATGGTATGTATACCGACGATTTGCTTAACACACTTGCCTTTCTTGTAACCAATGAAAAATTTTGGATTGTCAAAGTTACGAGGACGCAGGTTGATGTATTTTTTGTATAAACCATAGGCATCAAACGGAAGGCCCGTTTTTGGAATAAGAAATTTCCTATCTTTCTTATTTTTTAGTATTTCTTAATGAGACAAGAATATTTTTCTCCGAATCTTCGAAATCATCAACTGTGAGTGACCAAAGCTCGCTGCGCCTACAAGCTCAAGAATACCAAGCACCAATACAATTTTTCGAGTAACCAGGTGTAATCATCGGCATCAGTAGAAAATTATTTATGTCATTCTCCGACAGAACTTTGGCTTTTTTTGGTGAATAACCTTCGTTTTGCGCCTCAGAAACATGAACAGTTTACCAAATC
The DNA here is from genome assembly GCF_002938485.1 of Sitophilus oryzae. Taxonomy (NCBI): domain Eukaryota; kingdom Metazoa; phylum Arthropoda; class Insecta; order Coleoptera; family Curculionidae; genus Sitophilus; species Sitophilus oryzae. The sequence goes on along the minus strand of NW_022145801.1, from coordinate 3,463,184 downwards.
TATGAACAAATATAATTTAGATGAGTATGATTAAATATCGAAGAATATAATGGCTTTTTACCTTGATATGTCGATGTTTTCATATACTCTCAACGCAAGCTTCAGCATGGATATCTTTGTCCACAGTGATGTAGGAGAATACATTTCAGACATTCTTTTAGCATAAGCCAGCAATACCGCTTCATTTACGCTGTTTATACTTCTATCCTGCCGCCACTTCAAAAAAATTGTCATATTCCTGCTGATATCTCTCTCTGGTTATAGTCGGAAGTAAATTTTGAGTAGCCGCAGCCGCTTCCTCCTGTATTTCCAACGGAATTTCTCGCGACATCTCGCTATGGTCTATTTTCCCAATTTTTGAAAAGTCCAACTGACAATAAATAGTCATTGTTGCAGGTGACAGACGTTACGATTACCTTAGGAACTTAACGGCCGCCGGCCGTTATGATAACGTCCGGCGGACGTTATATGCATCTTTTCTATTCTGATTTTGCTTATGTTATAATAATATAACAATATAGTATGACGAAAAAGTAGTAATTGCAATATTTGATAAGTTTTTTATTGTTATTGTCACCACAACACCATTGCCTTTCATTTGTTTACCCGTTGCTACGCATATAAACTATAAGTACTTTGGATAAATTTATACTCATATTAAATTGTCTTTGAAACAGCTCATATTTTTTTCTTGGTCTAATAAATAGATTCTAAAAGACACAGTTAAAGTCAAAAGTTTACAGTGGGCCGATTTCTATGCACGCTTGTTACAACCAAGAGAGACCGTAAAAGAATAGAATCAAATCCCTCAAGTGGCAATGGGCATCAAGAGACCTAGAGGAAGACCAAACTTGAAACGGGACCATGATGTTAGAAAATTAGCAGGGATATCTTGGGCACGCATAGCCAATAATAGACATCAATGGCTCCAATTAAAAAGATAGTATCTAAATATGCGAGGGAGCTACACCATAATTGGAAATGATAATAAATAAGAATGGAATTGGAAATGGGAATAATAAGAAAATGATGATGATGATGATACCATGTGGAACAATAATTTTGATAATTATTTTGTTAATGGATTAATTATTATAATTAATTATAAAAAAAACTAATTATCAAAAATTATCCAACACAACAGGAAGTAAAACGGCAAAAAAGCATGCAAATTCCAAATTACAGGGTAAAACAAAGCATGAATATTCATGCGAAGTGAAGGGAAAAAGGCTCAAATCGGTTCTCGTCTCGCAGATTCATAACTTTATCGCCAAAATTCATCCCTCTCCTCTGCGCATTTGCCGACCCGCGAGAATAAAATAAAACAGTATCTGCCGCGACGGAATCGTCATTCCCAAACGTGGGGCTTCCCCAGATAAGGCTTCATCTTTTTAGGTGGTGTAGGAATGTTGCTAAATATCGATATTCTGTGTGTATCGATATTTAAATATATATTGATTTATTTTTTGTTCGGTTATATAAATGTCAACACCGTCTACGGCAACCACCCACTCTGTCGACTGAAAGCAGAACCACTACCATATAAAACAAGAACTACGATACAGTATTCTTTATCCGCTGCGCTATCAGCGCGAGTTCTCGGACAGGCTGGAATCGTCCACAAGGTTGGGCATCTTCTTATTTATTCAATCAACGATACTATATTATTTAGTTAAGCATTTAATTATCAGCACTGGTTGACAAATTATCAAAAATTATTTGTCAAGCAGTGGCGATGTGATGTAAAGAAGAATTTAATTTTTTCCATAGCAACTGTTAAAATTGCCTTATATCTATCAAAAATAGTAGATAAAATAGTACTTTAACCGCAAGTGTAAATTAAATGATACTTTAACAGCGAGTATAGGTTAAAAACTTTATTACTTCTTGCACGTTTTTTAACTGCTTCCATTTTTGAAAATTTTGTATTCTTTTTCATAAGTTGTCCTTTCCAGGACTTTCACCTTGTCGTGGAGGGAGGGCTCAGTAACCTTCAATATCCAGGGAGCAATGCCGGCGGTAGCGTAGCTACTGGTAGGGCCACCCATGCCGGTAAGGTCTCGAAGTGATGAAGGTGAAGCTAAGGAAGTCCATAGCATGCAGCGTCTGACTCAAAGTGAGCGGCTGCAAACAGCGTCTGTATCCATAGTGGGCGGCTGAGATAATACTCGCCAACACGCTCGGCAAGCGGGACGTTTTAACTGCCAGTTACCTTCTTAGAACCATGCTAGAGTCGAAATCTAAAACAAGATTACCCCAGATGGGTAGAGCTCAAGTCTCAGAATCCCATCCCGCTACAAATTCGGGCAGCCTCACGGATTCTGGGGGAGGCAAGAAATCGACAAACTACAACAAACAAAAACGAAAACGGACACAGATTATATCCATTGCCACTTATAATATTAGAACGATGAGAACAAATGACCACTTGGAAGAATTTGAACAAGAACTGGGAAATATTAATTGGGACATAGTAGGCCTATGCGAAACAAGGTTGCAAGGAGAAAAAATGATAACTCTAAATTCTGGACACGATCTGAGTAGCTTTTATTGTAAACAACAAATTCAAACACCTCGTCACTAAATACAATTCAGTATCAAATAGAGTGATATATCTAATAATACGCGCTTAAACCAAAGATACAGTATCCAGCTGATACACTGCTATGCACCTACAAGCTCAGCGAGCAGTGAATTGATCGAGGAATTATATGAAGACATTAGCCGGGCTAGGAACCTTGAAAATACACATTACGTAATCATAACCGGAGACTTTAACGCCAAGATAGGGAAGAAGCAACCGGGTGATATAAACTACACAGGAAACTTTGGTCTCGGGGAACGGAACGACAGAGGAGACATGCTTGTAAACTTTCTCAACAACGAAAAATTATACTGTATGAATACTTTTTATCAAAAACAAACTCAGAAAAAATGGACATGGCGGAGTCCAGATGGACGAGTAAAAAATCAAATAGACTTTATCCTCACCAACAAGAATACAATCTGTAAAGATGTCGATGTGTTAAACAGTTTTCATACAGGAAGTGACCACAGACTAGTACGCGCCAAAATACAAATCTATACTAATATAGAAAGGAGAAAATTAATTACCAGATCAATGTTTCCTACAAGGGACGCTTTACAACTAAATCAGGAAACCTATCAAAAAGAGCTTGAAAAGAGACTAAAGCCACAGGCACTCAGAGATCAAGACCCCAACGACATTCTCAATAATCTAAAGCAGGGCATAACTACAGCAACAAAGAAAATATGTAGTAAAATGAAACACCCTTCGGAAACTAAATTAAAACCAGAAACGACAAAACTAATAAAGGGAAAGAAGAAAGACTGACAGAGATGCCCCAGAATATGACACCTTAAATAAAACAACTAAAAGAGAAATAAGAAAAGATCTAAGGGATTATAAGAGAAACCAAATTTTGGAAACAATTGAAAACAATAGAAGCATGAAAGTGTTAAGACGCAAGCAAATACGCGGAAAACAAAAAATAATAAAAATAAGAAACACACATGGCACTATAACAACAGACAAACATGAAATTAGAAATGAAATTCACAAATTCTACGAACAACTTTATCAGTCTGTTATACCAAACAAAGATAGAGTACAAAAACACATCACAAACGTAGGATCAGAAGATATGCCAGAAATATCAACCACAGAAATTAAATACGCACTTCAACAAATAAAAAATGGCAAAAGCCCAGGAGAAGATCGTATTACACCTGAAATGCTGAAGATGGGCGGAAAACCATTAGTGGATGCCGTGGAAGTATTGTTAAATAAATGTCTGATGGAGGGTAGAATCCCGGACGCATGGAAAAACGCAGAAGTTGTGCTATTATACAAAAAAGGAGATTTTACAAATATAGAGAATTATAGACCAATAAGCCTTCTCTCGCATCTATACAAGCTCTTCACTAGGATTATCAACAACCGACTGTCTACGAAACTAGATTCCTATCAGCCAATAGAACAGGCAGGCTTTCGAAAAGGTTTTAGTACCATCGATCATCTACAAACAATTAAAACAGTCATTGAAAAAACAACAGAATACAATATACCTCTACATTTGGCCTTTGTAGACTACCAAAAAGCCTTTGACAGCATCGAAACCTGGTCATTTCTAGCTGCAATGGAGGACGCGAGAATTGATTCCAGATATTATTCCATTATTAAAAATATCTATGATAGTGCAACCTTCCAAGTTAAATTAGATGATGACCTCAAAACAGAAAAAATACTACTCGGCAAGGGCGTGAGACAAGGAGATACCATCTCTCCCAAGTTATTTACACTGGCACTGGAAAATGTCTTCAAGAAATTAGAATGGGAAAATAGAGGTCTAAACATCGATGGGGTACACCTTAGCCATCTGAGGTTCGCAGACGATATTGTCTTGCTGAGCACCGACATTCAAGAACTAAACACCATGCTAAATGAGCTAAATGACCAATCCCAGAAAATTGGCTTTAAAATGAATTTGAAAAAGACCAAGATAATGAGCAACAATATCCATAACATTACCGTTGACAACGTTATTATTGAAAACGTAGACCATTATATATATATTTAGGTCATAAAATCAAGCTGGGCAAGGAAAACCAAAATACGGAGATCAAACGCAGGATCCATTTGGCATGGGTAGCATTTGGAAATATGAGCAATATTTTCAAGGATAAAAAGGTGCCCATGAACCTAAAGAAAAAAGCTTACGACAGCTGCATTCTACCTGTGCTTACGTATGGCTTAGAGACTATGTCAATTACTCGAAAAACAGCAGAACAAATACGAGTAGCACAAAGAGCCATGGAAAGAATCATGTTGGGAGTCAATATTAGAGAAAAAAATACGGAATACCCACATACGTCAAAAAACAAAATTAATAGATGTCGTTAAAAGAGTGGCAAGTCTGAAGTGGCAATGGATAGGACATGTGGCAAGACAGGATTCAGACCGATGGCCCCAAAAAGTAATCCTATGGAGACCTAGGGAAACAACCAGGAGTATGGGCCGACCAAAAAAGAGATGGGTCGATGACGTCAGGGCAGTGGCGGGAAGACAATGGATAAGATTGGCTAGAGATCGCGAAGCATGGAAAAACCTAGAAGAGGCCTATATCCACACTGGATGGAACCAGGCTGAGAAAGAGAGAAGAGTTCCGGATTTAAATGGAAGTAGTTTGGATATGGCGTTCGTCGCTTCAGCCTGAATATCTGTTGGTAATTTACTTATTTCGTTTTCAGCCATTTCTGGCTCCAATTCAATCAGCAATCGACACGAAGGAGAATTAAAAAATATTGATTCAAAAGTGACAACTAAAGAGAGCTTTATTTATTTGTCAAATTACACAGAAAACCAACGCCTACCCAGCAAAATATTTTTAGCCGACCATACCAAAAGGTATGGTAGGCTATTAAGATAGGCAAAAAAAAACGTTTTTTTAATTTCACTCAAAATGAGTTATTTGGGTCATAAATGACCTAAATACAAAATATTCACGATAACTCAAAAACCGCTAAACCTATTTTGACCCAATTTGGCACAAAAATACTGTGGCACCCGAGAATCTGGCTATTAGTTTTTAGTGGGGGTGGGGGTTGGTAAGGGGGTATGGGAGGGGGTTAAAAATTTTAAAAAATCGTAGCTCCAAAATTAGAGTAGCTAGCGAAACGCGGTTTTCAATTTAAGATTAGGAATAATATTTGCAACAAAATTTGTAATAGCATCAAAATCAGTCAAAGTCGCAGTTTTTGATATATTCCGTGTTTCCGTAGTCCGTTTTTGAGAAAATCTGTGTGGAGAACTCCAAACTCCCATCGGACGCGACCCCAGGTGGCGGATAGGGGAAATAACCGCGTGCCAAAATTGGAAAAATTCCTTTACTTTGATACTAAAAGAACTGCTTACCAATTTTTTATTAACATATTTTAGTATGGGCGGCTATACGTCACTCCCGGCGCCAATTTTCTCTACTCGTAATAAATTCCTTGAAATAATAATTTCTGAATATTTTTTAAAACGTAACTCGCTATGGAAAAAAATATTGTTTTATACACGACGATAAAATTGCATTATCGTCTCCCGAAATTCTTTTCGGCCGACGATAAAATAACATTTTATCGTCATCTAAAAAATAACTATTAATTACTTACTGTAAGACCTATTTTGGACTGATGTATCGCAGTCAGTCTAAAAAACACCTGATACGCAAGAGATAGCGAAAAGAGATTAATATTATGATGTCTAAGAAACCAAGGCAGTGAGATTAATATTTCATTAATAAAACGCTTTAAACAAATTGCGTTTTGTATAATAATTATTCTGTAAATCGCTATATTTACCAAAATATTGATATTTTAATACATCGATGTACCACATACATTCCTACTACGGGGTCCCCCGTCGGGATTCTCGCGTTATCGCGTTCCGTGTCTTTAATTTAGATAAAACGCCCCGGCTCAGCCCTATTTCCGCTACGAATGTCGCTCTTATTAAATACGACACAGAAGCAATTTCGGCGGTGGTTTGTCCTCGGTGCAATAGGGTTTACCCGAAAATAGGCTGAGGTCCCATAAACAAGAGCTGTGTGTTGCTATAAATTAAAACTATAGAGGTATCTAATATTTAATCTCATATTTAAAGAAATAAAAAAAATGCTCGTATTTCCTTCTACCGTGCTGGCAACTATTACTTTTGGATCGGTATTTACATGTATGGAAGTAATGGAGTAATGTATGGAGTGAGAGAAATGCGACGGTGTGCTGTTGCGGCGTTGCCACATTTGTCCGGTACGCCTTTTCCCTACAAGTAAAGTAAAATCACCATTGTGGCTCTCAAAATTTTTTCAAAAAAAATCATTTTTTTTATCTTATCTTATCTGAAAAATAGTAAAGAGAAAATGTGTTTCTTTTATCGAGATTTACCAGCCCTGAAAATATTTGCACTTATTTAAGACTCACCCTGTATAATGTGTTCAGCATATATTTTTACGTATATTACTATGGAATTTTATCGTAGTTCATATTGTTCGATCTGTTTTATTTAATAACTTATTTCTTTCATTCTGTATAATCTGCTTATTATGAAAGGTGAATATTTTCCAAGGATATCATCGGCAAGCCGGCATCGCCGCGCATGGCCGCCTATTCATCGAACATGATTGGCGAGAGTACGTCACAGGATTTGTTACCACGCGGTTGCCATGACTTTTACGTCTTTCCTATTGGCCAGCTTTATCCCCAACTTCACGGTCTCTTCTGAAAAGAGTACAAATATTGATTACTATTGAAATATCCAGTGGCGGTGTCTTTTGATGTTTATTACTTTCTTTCATTATTTTATACCGGTTATCCTAAACTATATTTTTCGTATATTTAATAGTTAAGTCGTGTTTTGTTATCTTATTATATTGTTTCTCGTTCGTAGTTTTTAATTATTAATATTAAGTTTGTGATTCATTTTAAAACACGAATGTACGATATCTGTGTGTTAAAATGAATAAATTTGTTAAGGGTAAGACATACATATAGCCAGACAAGAGAAAGAATAGATAATTTATATAGGTAAGTAGAATAATTATAATAATATAATTATTAGAATATTAAAATTAAATATTGGCTAAAATGAAAGGCAAAATATTTTAGCTAAGCTAAAATAAATATAAATAGACGTGGATGAAATCTCACTTGGTTTATTTCCTTTTGTTCATAACAGAACAGAGAGTTCGCTTAAGCTGCCGCTTAAACATAAACTTGAACGGATATCTCTTTATACCGGAGTTAGCGTATCGGCTATAAAAAAATTCACACAGAAGACAAAAAAGGCTGGCAACTAACCCCGATAATTTGATTACTAAGTATGTTATCCAGCACTGGAAAGAAACGACCACGCGAGACTGCTGTTGAAAAGCTCGATGACTTTGATTTCCAAGTGGTCGGAATTTCATAACTAGATTTTATCTCGAATTCAAAATCGTCCCCACAATTAGACAGCTTTTGTAAAAATTGCGGGAAGAATCGAATGTTTCTTTTGGCAGGGAAACGCTTAGAGGGTTATTAAAATCAAATGGATTTTTTGGCGTAAATGCCAAAATAACAGAGAAATATTAATGGAGCGACCCAGTATATTGGACTGGAGATATAAATATATACGCAAAATTCGAAAATATCACCAAGAGGGCCCAAGTATTATCTATTTGGATAAAACATGGATAGACAATGACCTAATTTTTAAAAAGTGCTGGCAGAGCGATACAATCATAAAACACCGTATGCCCATGAATATTTTATGAATAAAATTGGGCGTGTTTTGGTTACAACTGCGTTCCCCTGCCGATGCCCCGTAGCTTCAGATCCGTTGGTCACACAGTAATTATCAGATATTTTTAATTTAGAAAAAGACACTAAAAAGTTAAATAACTTAGCTACAATTTGAAAAAAAAACAAGTTAAAAAACAATCAAAATCGGCCCACTAGAACAAAATGTATTAAACTTATTTATATTAATATACCTTAAAATATTGATGTATAAAAAATTAAAATACATCAATTTTTTAAGGTGTCCGTTTTTCGTGCCAGTGCAGTGAGTGTATAGCCTTGTTGAACACAAAAAATTAATATTCTTGGTTAAAGCCCCATACTCACACTTCGCTCCTTCGTCTCTTCCTCGCCTTACTCCCTCGCGTTACTTCCTCGCGTTCCTTCGTCCCTTCGCTTCCTTCCTTCGTCCATTCGATGCTTGGAAATTAGTCAATTATGCAACAACACACCACAAAATATTTTTAATATAGCAGCTACATGTTTAATACGAAATATCTAGTAACCTCTAAAATTTTTAAAAAATCCGAAAGGCGCATAATTTTTATTTTATAAAACTGCAATTCTTTGTCGTGCCAAAAATTGAATTTTAATAATATATTTTTTTAATAAATCCGAAGATTTCAGTATCATGTACAAGGTGTATCAGTATGAATGTACAAGGCGAGTCAACAATAGAGTAAAGTTTAGTATGTAATTTATATCAAAACCATGAAATATGACATACTAATTAAATGTTAATGATATCAATCCCCATTTCTTCAGATATTTTTGTAAAGGCATCATGCACAATTTTCTATTTTTTTATTTTTGTCACTACGATTACATCAATTCACTTTTTCACAAATATGAAGACAATATTGTTTTTTCTTCCATTTTTTAGACTATTGTGTGTGAATTATTTTTATATCGACTGGCGATTGCTAGATGTACAGGATGTCCCATTTTTGTGTGTTTTATGGGGTTTCTGGTTTATGAGTAGAGATATAAAGATGCTGTTTTCACATCATTGTTCTACTTATTATGAAACTAAATATGCTACACACATATTTATCCTAGCCTTCTTAGTTCAAAGTTATTTCTAATTTCTTTCTTTTACTTTTTATTTTTGAATTAGTAGAAATTTTTGCATTTTTCGATAACCTTTGTATCTCGATTATCTTATAACTTATCGAAAAGGTGAAAAGGGTCAATGATGGGCGGTGGGTAAGTACCCAATTTGTAGATAAATAAAAACTATATATGTATATACCTGTAGATTAAGATGAACATCCTAATTTTAATAAAAGGAGTTTCCGACGACCGCATAGTAAATACCCGGTATAATACCGGGAATAGAAATATACCAATATATAATATCTACAATATATTATAAGAAATATTGTAGATATACTCGTATTTCTGATATTACTGGTATTATACCGGGTATTTACTATACGGTTGTTGGAAATACCTTTTATAAAATTAGACTGTTCATCTAAATGTACAGGTATATACCGGATACCCTGATTTTGTTTCGTTCTACCTATTGAGTACTTACCCACCGCCCGTGTCTCGTTTTTCAGGTAGAATGACAGTGACGAAAGTGGTTCTTCGTTGGGAGCTGTCTATTTCGAAAAATTACTCAAACTTATGTTCTTTTTTTTAAACAGGACACTCTATATATCATTTTTTATTTTATTTGCCTTGTTATGAACTTTCGAAAATTATAATATACTCTATATTTATTTATTTAGGTACTGCTAAACGGCTCTTATTTTATTTAACTTAATTTTACCAGATAATTTTGCTTTGCATCGTGATATTTTGATAAACTACACGGAAACTGAACTTGTGCTGCTTTTAAATAATATGCCAATAACCAACATTTTACGTCAAATAAATTAGTTGATGGTTTTGATTACCTAATTTAAACCGGCCGACTATGTAATAAAGTTAAATAATGCATTTTTACCCCGTTTATGAAAATAAATATTTTAGAAAGCTCGTAACAAGGAAAATAAAATAATATACAAAATATCGTATTTAAAAAAACATATAAGTTTTAGTCAATTTAAAAAAAGACAGATTCCAACGAAGAAATAGTTACGTCACTGCATTCTACGTGAAAAACTGTACGGGAGACCGTTTTCACCTTTTCGATAAGTTATGATACAAAGGGGATCGAAAAATGCAATAATTTCAGATTCGCCCTGTATTTTAGGAAATAAGAGATCTAGGACATATCTGTATGTAGCATCTTTAGTTTCATAAAAAAGTAACAGCGTAATGTGAAAACCGCATCTTTGTATCTCGACTCATAAACGAGAAACCCTGCAAAACACACGAAAATGGGACACCCTGTACAGACGTACTGCCAAATCAAGAAATCAAGTACGAATGAAATCCAAGATCGATTTGTATATTTTATATATTTTAATATTTTTTTTTGTGTTCGTGATAATTCCTTTGCTACGTCGTCCAAAAACCGACAGTACGGGGAAGGAGCATTTTGAGGAAGTAAACGGACGAAGGAGCGTTTTGACGAAAATCGACATTTCCCATAGTAAATATAAGATTTTTGGACGAAGAGACGCGACGAAGGAAGGAAGTGAAGTAGCAAAGTGTGAGTATGGGGCTTTATTCATAACGATGTTACCGGAATGTTAAAAGTGTCGTAAGTTCCTTCAAAAAAAGGATGGTATTAGTTTGCTTGATTTAGCGGGAGCACTGCCGTGCCTTCGAATATTTAAAATCCTTTATTTATTTTTTTTGTATATAAAAAATTAACTGGCATTAAAATTATACATTTTAAAGCCAAAAAACGATGGGTTATCGTTTTAGAATAATAGCATTAAACAAAACCGTATTTATCTTTGTCATAGGTGTCACGTATGTGCGCGTGTAAAAGCAGGATAATTCAATCAACGTGCACACCTGGTGTCTGGCCGTATAAAAATGATATATTGCGTTAATCTAAAAATCTTTAATAATCCTGATTTGTCTATTTGTCAGGGGTCATCTTTTACTTGATCGCTTACCATCTATTACGTGGGTTTTTATAACCATTCATGAAATTAAAAAATATACAAAGTTACATTTTTTCTATAATTAATTACGTTATTTTTTATATAAATGATTTATTTAGGATGATTTGATAATGCATACTACTGTCAAAATGGAATTGGTAAATAGAACAGTACAAGTTTTGATTTTGAAATGTTTTTAGGGTTCCTTACCTCAAAAAGAAATAACGGAACCCATATCGGATCACTCTGTTGTCTATCCGTTTGTCTGTCAAGACCCTTTATCTCGGGAACGCGTGGATGTATAAATATACAGTGTGTCCCCGCATTGTCTTTACAAGAGGAAAACATTTTTTATTCTGTTTTTTATTTTTCCAAATCTTCATACATAGAGAGAGTGATAATAGTTGAACGGAACATGTTATACTTTAACAACAAGAAAGAATACGACGTTAATCAAAACTATTGGTAACCTTTTATTAAAGAATGAAATCGAAATTATATTACCACAGAAACGCCTTTTAATTTTTGGACTAAAAAAAATCAACCTATGTAACAATATATGTTCTCATTATTCAATAAGAAACCGTGGTAGAGATCAGCGGTTGCTATAAAGTACTTATTTCCTCTAATCAACATTATTTGAGAGAGATATTATTTGAAACTCCATACTCACTATTTGCTTATTCGATTTGTCGATGCGATTCGTCGGTTCGTTTGGAAATTCGTCCATTTTGTTCGTGATATTGCTTGTTTCTGATGGTTTGCTCAAAAACCGCCATTCCGTCGAAGAGAACTGCAACAAGTCAGTTTTAAAAAGACTTAAGTCATTTCTAAAATCAAAATCATTGAAATCTTAAGTCAAATTCAACATTAAGTTCAAATGATTTAAGTTTTTGACTTAAATCATTTTATTTCAAGTCAAGTAATTTTTGTAAAGACTTAAATCAAATATTATTTAAGTCGTTTTAATGACTTAAGGCTATATTTTTGACTTAAATCATGATGATTTGCAAGTTAAGTCAGTTAAATGACTTAAATCAATATATTATAATTACCTTCAAGTCAAGGCAACAATTCAATTTAAGTACCTTTTTAAATGTTACTATTACATACTAAACAAAATAAAAACACTAAATCACCACAATACACCAAAACACTTTTACTTTTACACTGGACGCGCGTTTCGCTAACCATGTTAGCATCATCAGCAGATGATTATAAACTAAAGTACAATCTACACGTTGAGCGTTTATATACTCGCCCAGTGGGCACCGAGTGGGCGTGGCAAAATACAGCCAACCGAGTCAGAGCCAACTGAGCGTAACAGTTAGATTTCCGCCACTAGAGTAGTAGGAACAAAGAACTTGAAGGAATTGGACCGTTGACTCTGTTCATACTATCTTTACATTTATTAATTCTGATGCTTTCATATGCATCTAATTGCCTGTAATTTGAGACTTGTTTAATTAATTTTAAATTATTAAGATCTATACAATGTTCATTATCAACAATATGTTCGGCAACGCAAGATTTATCCGGTCTACCATATCTTATCTGAGCTAAATGTTCTTTAAATCTAGTTTTACTTTCCAACGAAAGATATGGAATAGAAAGAGATTACATTAGGAATGTAGCTGAGTGTAATGGATATTCTCCTTCACTAGTTGGTAAATTAATAAGAAAACGTAGGTATAGGTTAATGATTTCTGAAAATTAGACTTTTCAAGTGGAGAAAGATACGTCTAAATATTTTTCGATACCGTTTGATAGAGAGTTATCCCGTGGTCTAAAAGGAATTTTTAAGAATGTCAATTATAAACTTGTGTATAGTGCTAATAATAAATTACAACAATTATTAGGTAATCCAAAAGATAAAACAGCTCTACTGGAAAGGTCGGGTATTTATGAAATTTCTTGTAAAGATTGTAATCAGAAATATGTTGGGCAAACTAGAAGAACTAGATTTAAAGAACATTTAGCTCAGATAAGATATGGTAGACCGGATAAATCTTGCGTTGCCGAACATATTGTTGATAATGAACATTGTATAGATCTTAATCATTTAAAATTAATTAAACAAGTCTCAAATTACAGGCAATTAGATGCATATGAAAGCATCAGAATTAATAAATGTAGAGATACTATGAACAGAGTCAACGGTCCAATTCCTTCAAGTTCTTTGTTCCTACTACTCTAGTGGCGGAAATCTAACTGTTACGCTCAGTTGGCTCTGACTCGGTTGGCTAGATTTTGCCACGCCCACTCGGTGCCCACTGGGCGAGTATATACACGCTCAACGTGTAGATTGTACTTTAGTTTATAATGATCTGATGATGATGCTAACATGGTTAGCGAAACGCGCGTCCAGTGTAAAAGTAAAAGTGTTTTGGTGTATTGTGGTGATTTAGTGTTTTTATTTTGCTGTGTAACACCAAAGGTTCCAACCCTCAACTGTAATATTACATACTATTAATTTTCTTGTGTTTAATTAGCGATTTTCTTACTAAGTATCATTATTAATTTATTGTAGGTACAGATGAGAATAAAACCACTTAAAACTAGACGATTTATTTTCAGAATAAGTAATATAATCAACAATAAAAAATAAACATAAAAGCATAAAAAATACAAAAACACAACTTATATTAAATTTTGTGGTATTTTGTAACAGGATGGCCCATTTTCGCGTGCCTTACAGCGTTTCTCTTTTATGAGCAGAAATACAAAGATGCGGTTTTCACATTATATATTTTTTAGAAACCTAAAGATGGTACACACATATTTGTCCTAGCCCTCTTAGTTCTTGAAATACAGGGCGAAATTGAAATGGTTGCATTTTTCGATTTCCCTCATATCTCGGCCATTATAACTTATCCAAAAAGAAATCGAAATTTCAAAAAAATTAAATTTTAAGTCAGCTTTTGAAAAATGACTTAAGTCATTAAAATGATTTAACTCAAAAAGAAGCATTGACGAACCGAATCAGCGTATGGTGCGTTATCATAGTATTTTACTAATGATACATCTTTTCTTTTTCAGGTACGACATTTTTACTAATAAATCAGCTAAATGGTAAGTTATTAGGTAAAATGTTAGATTATAATAGAAGTTAAGTTTTTTAATCTCTAGAGTACATTCTCCAATCATGTCCTTTGAAAAAGTCTAAAACATAACTTGGAGACTGAACCTACTGTATCCAAGCTCTTTGCTAAAGGCTTATCACTGCCTAGTACAATGAACTACACATTTGCGAAGCTATTGCATTTCCATAGAATATGTTCTGCCATTTCCTCTTCTGATTTACAGAATCTGCACATGATTTTGTCTGATAATCCCATAAGCTGTAAATGCCTAATAAGCTTGCTTACCCTATTAGAAGACCCACTACACAAGTAGCATTTGGACGTTATCTAACGTTGGGTATACGTCGCGTTCAATAAACCCGACGTCGGGTACCAACGTCGGTTCGACCGCCTGACGACCCTTATTTGCACCTAAATGGGGAATACAGATTCGGGTCGCCTCGACGTCGGTATCTGACCTAATAGGGAATGTATGTATGATTTTAGTTACTTAAAATTCGTCGCTAAGCACTTACGTTACGTTTGGTTTCATATTCGCTACCAAGAATACATAAAAACCTAACCAAACTACCTAATTACAAATGGATTCATAATCACTCCTCGAATATAACTATAAGTGCCTATCTAATTTCATATTATAATAATTCTAAATCATTAATCCAGACATCAGTTTTGTCAACAGAAGTCACTTGTTTGATATATCTGATTAAAATACTCCGGAAAACAAGGAGCGCCTTCAAAATTAGGTAGATTTATGAAATAAAAATATCTATAAAAAAGTAATTCGCAAAATATTTTTTTAATTTTCCAGCTGGTTTAATCATAAAACTGTACTGTGGTTCCCCCCAAACTCAACCTTATCAATATTATTCTACTAGAAATCGAAATGTGAATATAAATTTTAAAAACAAAAAACGATTTTAAAATGGCTGACAATCGGATACTTGTTAAGAATGGCGGATTTCTGTGTCCGACTTAATATGAACTACCAATATACCAATTCCGACCGGGTCTCCAACATTAGTCGTCTCAGACGACTGAAGTCATCAAACCGGACGACCGGCAATCGTATTATGACGTATATAATTCCAACGTACGCCACGTAACCTCACTTTGTGGATCAGTGATTTGTGCAACTATATTTTAGTTTTTGTTTTCTCCTTAAAAAAATGGACAGCCACTTTTTTAAGCCTAACCTCATGTGGGAGGAGGATGGGGTCTGCTGGTTTCCTAAGCTAAAAAATGAAATTAAGATGCACCAGTGTAATGCAGTATCTCTTCCGGATAAAAAGCATTTATGGGTGGAGACAAGACATCACTACTACTATTATTATTTTGCAAAAGCCTCGACCTCTTTCTGTAAAATGTAGATGAATGTCTAAATGCCTTTTTAGTGTTTTTTTTAGGCATAATAAAATAAAAATTAAGTTACGCAAATGCTACTTAATGGGTTGTATTTACGGACGTAAATAGAGATACGTAAATTAGGTTATAAATATTAACATAAAATACAACAAAATATAATTGGACGTTACTTTAGGGATTATCAGTGAGACGTATCCTATTCGGACAACGGGTAGACGTCGGGCTAGTTCAAGTATATGTACGTCGTGCAAGCCAACGTGGGAACGACGTTGGAAAATTAATAAAAATGGTACGTTGTTATTTTGTACGTCGACAGATCGTTGGATTTACTGACTCGGATCCAACGACGTCGCTTTTAATAGGAAAGCGACGTCACCGGTCGTATCACCAGCACCTGACCTAAATTTGCACAAAGTCTGACATCGCTTCAGGTCAGATTTAGTTCGAAGTCAGATAGATGCTACTTGGGTACAGTTTTGACAATTCTCAATCTTTATTTATCAGGTCTCTCATACATATAGAGTGTTCTACAAAGATCTATATGGTTTGTCTCTGTTCGGGTGAATTTTTTAATCTAATGAGACCATTTTTGTAATTACTTTTATAGCACCGCAGAGAAGAGTTTTGGGCTTCTGAATGGCATTGATGAGTCTTGTTTGTCAATTTTATCTGCCTTTATGTAGTTTTTGTGACCTTTGTGCCCACACTAATGTAACCCTAGATTAGATTCCTAGAGGTGGCTCTCGGCCTGATCCACTGCAACCTTCTCAGATCTATTTTGGTCCTCTTCTGATCCTTAGATTACATTCTCCTGTCCTATTCTGTTCACACAGTTTAGAAACTTGGAGACTGAACCGTCGATACTGATAATAAAAGGACATATCGTCCCATTGCTGCCAAAAGTCACTAACTTACTTTTTATTACTTCCGAGAAAAATGTGTCTAAAGATGAATTGCATTGCATAAAGATGTTATAGTTAGTAACTATTCGGTATTAAAATAAAACATAAATAACCAGAAATCGTAGTTAATGACTTTTGCAATCGATTCTCCGCTTCAAAACATGGTTAGTGATTGAATTTGGTTGTCCGGAAAAATGTTAGTTAGTGACTTTTGGCAGCAGTAGGACGATATGAAGCTCCTTGATTTCTGATTTCTTTGATAAAAATTTGAACTAGAATGTAAATATGAGGCTGAATTTCTGAAGAAACTTATTATTCTTTTAAAAAAATGTCTGACTACACCGGTATAACTATTCATTTAGAAGAAGCGAATTGTCTGTTCACATTTAATAAACAGCTGGTCTAATTTTAAAATACACTACTACTATATCACAACAAATAAAACCCCTCTTAACATAACATAGATAACTTTAAAATTTAACAACTCGGATGTTTTATAATTCGAAACACTCATTGAAAGTTAAAAGTGTTATAGCGGTTAACAAAGAATTCCAAACTGCGGATGTTTTCGAAGCACACAGGTGAAAAACAGAGATAAGTGGAATAGTTTTCAATTCTCCATTTTAAATATCTAAGTTTTAACAAATATCGTAGAATAATAATATGCTTTTCACTATAAAATAGAATAGGGAATTTAAATTTATTCAAATTAGTTTAGTTAGAGCCTGATAAAAACAATGAACTTTGATAAAGGAGGGTAAAAATACGTGATTCTATTTAATATAAACTTAAGCTACATAAATAACTCTTTAAAATACTATAAAAACAAACTTTTATAATAGCAGTTTGATCAAAAAAGTGATTTTTTTTAATAATAAAGATGTTATTCAACAGGGTTAGAAAGTCAAGTAATTCCTTAAAATTAAATAATTTTTACAGGGTTTAAAATAAAAAAAAATCAAAATTTGAGGTTTGTGACACACCTAGGATAGAATCTACTTTTGAATTTTGATGACCGTGAATGAGTCACTGTTGAAGTTAGGGAAGTTTGACTATTAAAAATTAATAATCCGTGAATTATTGTTATTATATTCATATACAAATAAAATCACACAATAGCAAATCGGTTAATTCTAGTTTTTTTACCTCTTTGTCAACTGGAAATTCAGTTACGGGTAGCGGCTAGACAGTAACTTTTAATCCATAAGGATATTTCGAGATTTTTCATTTTTTCTTCCGTTAGAAGCTTAAAACCTGTACTCGGAGACTATATTTAGAGAAGCGCTGGATCGAATCCAGGGCGGAATCAAGTTCAATGGAATCCCAATAAACAATATCAGATATGCTGATGATACGGTTCTAATAGCCAACGATATACAAGAACTGCAAAGCATTATAGATTCCGTAGTCGACTATAGTGAGATGTTTGGACTGCATCTCAATGTCTCCAAGACCAAACTATTGGTCTTTTCTAAGACTCCAATATATGCACACCTGCGTGTCAAGGGGCAAACAATCGAACAAGTGACCTCAATAAAGTATTTAGGAGCTAACATTAATGGTCAGTGCGACCCGAAAAGAGAAATATTTTCAAAAATTGAGCAAGCGAGAAAAATATTCGTGAGAATGAAATGATTTTTTACAAGACGAGACCTCAGTGCGGAACTCAGAACTCGAATGGCCAGATGCTACATCTTCTCTGTGTTATGCTATGGATGTGAGAGCTGGACACTGGATTCACAGACCGAAAAACTTTTTCTGCAATTTTAATTGAATTTTAGCAAAACGCCGGTCTAATAATGACTGCAAAAATAACTTTTTTGTAAAGCGTGTCACTTAATAATATCGGTAAATGTACACACCTGTAGATTTATCGGTATCGCTTAATAATGATTTCTGGTGAACTCCAAAAAAAATTTTCTTACAGTAACAGCCCCACGCCCCCTCCTTTAAAGGGTGAAAGTGGGGGATGGGTTTCGGGAAATGTTTGGATTGGGTGAGCAAGTGAAAGATGAAAGAGATAAGTTTATAAATTCTTTAAAAATCACTTCTTGTATCACTAGCTGTTTGTTTAGACCTTTCTTAATAAAAAAAATTCAAGTTCCCCCGTGAAAAAATAAAATAACAAGATACTAATTTAACAATGGGATCCAAAAAATATATTATATGCGTACAGACGAAGAAGTGTTTATAATTTAATTATGTTTGTAAAAAAGTTTTATTTTGTAAATTAAGTGATTTCCATACATACAAGAAACTTTAAACAATACTAAAATAAACCTGAAGTTAAAATTAAAAAAATATATATTTCACAAAACAAATAAACCAAACCACCATTACAACTCTGAACGTAAAAGTAGAAAATAATATTTATTTAAGAAAACATATTCTCAACCAACTCAGTAATATGTTCTATAAAAGGAGTTCTTTGGCTTCATTATCCCAGCTCTAAACATTCACTTTTCTTCCACATGTGCCGAAATGCAGCCAAATAAGGGTCAGAGGATATTGAGAAACACGGACTACTTCAAATAAATATATCGCACGAATAGGCAGAATTCGGCAGACCATTTTTTGTTTATAGACAAACACATTCCTCAAACAATATTATTTGTGATAAGAGGAAACGTCGATAAGCGTCGATAGTATTTTTTTGGTATTTTGAAAACTATAAAAATATGGATAAAAACGACGTTTAAAAAAACATGAAAAATTAATACATAATAATAATTTCAGAACTTTCTCAGTAATAGTCCAAAAGGTTGAGAAAACCTTTTCTTTAAAATATAAAAAATAATAATCATCTCAGGTTTTTTAAAGCCTCCAGGAATATTTAGATTCTTATTTGCTATCACTAAGCGAAACAGACAATTAAATGTGATGGGTTTAAGAGAAAAAAAAAACATGGTTACAAATTTTATTCCAAAAATTTGTTGTTGTTTTTCTTTAAACCAATGCTACTAATATTCAAAAAGTTTAACAGTGTGTCATATAGTTTAATTTTTCTAAAATCACTTATGGCCGCTCTTTAACATATGCAAGAGCCACTGTACGTCGTAATAATCTAATTATCTTTTATATAAAAGTTTATCTTTTTATTTTAAATATTTAGTAGTATTTAGTAGTTTAGTTAGTAATTTTAAATAAGAAAAATATTCACCCAGTACTATTAAACCAACGATTCAATTATATCAATTAAGAGTAAAAAACAAATATTCGTCTGTACAATTCGTCCGATGTTTCGACGAACAGAATCCATTCTTATCTTTTTCCAGGCAGCTTCAGTCCCTACTGGCCCTTAAATAGTGGCTTTGTTTAATTCCCAAAGGGTTCTGGTTACGATTCTAGATTTATTATGACTTTGGTCGGACTCTCCGGTTTTCTTTTTCTCTCAGTTGGCACCGAACTAATTTAATTTACACTTCTTTAATAGAAGGGAACAAAAAGTAAAAATACGAAATCTGTGGTCTGTGAAAATAGGTTGTTAACTTTAAAATCGGTTTTGTTCAGTGTAATGGAAAAAGAGGACTTTCTTTATATATCGAGTGTTTCTATATCTTTGTTGGAGTGAAATTACATTCACCTGTATTATTATTATCGTCATCATCATTTTTGTCTTATTTAAATATTTACAGTTATGGTGTCTTACATATTTCGATAATCTCTCTGTAACTGAGCCCATTGTTGTCTATTGTTGGCTATGGATAAGGGTATTTCTTTAGCCATTTAAATTTTTTTGAGTGTACTTTAGGGACAGAAAAAATATGAATATAAAAAAAGAAATATTGCAAATATTTTTTTTTAATTTGGATACAATAATACAGGGTTGTCCACCACATACGACACGGAGTATTGTAGCTAAACGATTAGATTTTTACAAATTGTAAGTTTTGGGTTCGTTGAAGGACTATTAGAGCTACAATTTAAAAATATTTTTACAAGATACAGAGTGTCCCAAATAAATAAAAAATATCAAAGTTGTATTTTTTTAAATGGAACACCCTGTATATTATTACATTTTTAGTTTGTCCGATTAAAATAAAGGTAACTGTGATTAAGGTTTATTACACCTAAACCTTACCGTTTTTGAAATATTTTCAATTTTGTGAAATTGCAGTAAAAATTTTAGGGCTTCATTTCTCCAAGGGTATCAAAGTTTTTAATACTAAATATTTACTGAAGTTTATTTAATGATCAGTTATTGTGTCGCAATAATAAAAATAATCTTATACAGAGTGCGATGTGCGATAAACGTCTCAACATCCATATAAAAGACAACTTCGGCAAGTGCTACGTACTTTCCACACTTCTCTACGGGGTTGAGTCGTGGACACTCAAAGTAAGCGCAATGAATAAGTTGGAAGCATTTGAGATGTGGGTATATCGCAAAATGCTGAGAATACCATGGACTGACCGTGTCTCGAATGAACGAGTTTTAAACCAAATGAACAAGGACCGAGAACTCCTCGACATAATAAAAAAGAGGAAAGCAGCCTATTTGGGCCATATCATGAGACATAGCAAGTACGAATTCCTTCAGCTCATCATCGAGGGTAAAATTGAGGGAAAGCGCGGACCCGGACGACGGCAATGCTCCTGGCTGAAGAACATCAGAGATTGGACAGGCCTGGACTCACATACTTTGCTGAGAAGAGCGAAAAATAGAGAGGAATTTGCCATGGTTGTTGCCGATCTTCACTGAATGGAGAAGGCACTTTAAGAAGAAGATACAGAGTGTCTAAAAATTTATTTTAAATAATTACTAGTTTTAAACGGCAATAACTTGTTTAATTTAAATGGAATACCCTGTATATTTTATGAGAATCAGATGCACAATTTAATTGTCTATCAAATTGTATTAAACCACTTTTTACCTATCCCTTCAAGTTTCCGTAGAAAATGCAATTTCTTGTAATTTAGAACTCATTTATCAATATACCCATGGAATACTGACATTTTAGATTATTTTTAAAGATGTACCAAATTTTTAAAGAGGACAGATACTAATATTGTCAATATAGTTCATAGTTCGTTTATTTCATTAAAAAAACGGTTAAATATTTGTTAAAGAGGACCAATAAAATTAATATGATTCCAGTATTCAAACTACATTAATTGACTGTTTGCGTTGATTAATAATAGTTGCTCCAAATATGAAAAAACTGAATTTTGTATGTGTATTAGACAGTGTGGTAAAATGTAATAACTTAAACATTTTATTTCATTTTTTGACGAATTCTTATTTATAACCGAGACGTTCATTTTCATAACTTATTATGGTATTGATTTTTGAGTCAAATACACATTTATTTAGAATAATTTATTATTTAAAACAATTAAGTATGTAATCAATTAGTATTTGGGCGGAAATAATGGTGGTATATGTAATTAATGGTATACTCTTTTATAAAAATTTAAATACTTTTCTTTTTGATTGTCTATCAAGACAATTAAATTTTGCATCTGATTCTCGTAAAATATACAGGGCGTTCCATTTAAATTAAACAAGTTATTGCCGTTTAAAGCTAGAAATTATTTAAAATAAATTTTTAGACACTCTGTATGAGATAGTATTATTTTTATTATTGCAACACAATAACTAATTAATAAATAAATTTTAGTAAATATTTGGTATTAAAAACTTTGATACCTTTGGAGAAATGAAGCTTTAAGATTTTTACTGTAATTTCACAAAATTGAAAATATTTCAAAAACGGTGTAAATAAAGTGTAATAAACCTTAATCAAATTTACCTTTGTTTTAATTGTAGAAACTAAAAATGTAATAATATACAGGGTGTTTCATTTAAAAAAATACAACTTTGATATTTTTTATTTATTTGGGACACTCTGCATCTTGTAAAAATATTTTTAAATTGTAGCTCTAATAGTTCTTCAACGAACCCAATACTTACAATTTGTAAAAATCTAATAGTTTAGCTACAATATTCCGTGTCGTATGTGGTGAACAACCCTGTATAATGGTCGGTTGAGAAAACATGCACCGCGGCATCTCCTTCTAATTAACATAAAAAGACAGACACCAAACAAGCGTCGCAGCCGAATATTTTTGGGTTGGCACGTCTTAATTTGAAATTTTTGTCCATATCTGTAAGTAAAACAATAAAAAAATGTTTCTCTAGTTAGTCGATCCACAATGGACCACCCTGTACTAGTTAAACCATAATTATTGCTTTTAGGATGTAAACTGTGATTATAACAAGATGATCCATAGTGCACTACCTTGTACTGGTTAAACCAATAATTATTATTGCTTGAAGAATATAAATATGATCATCAAATTACTTAAAACTTGCAAGATAACTATTAATTTAAAAAATAATTTGTATTTAGTAATAATATGTTACTTAAAACTTACATTATTTGAATTAAAATATTAACATATTTTGCTTGTTTCTAAATAGCGGCACTTGAAAGGCTTTGTAGTTAAAAGGTGGCATTTGAACAGGTCTTTGTTACTTGCCACCTTTTAACCAAGAACAGTTAACCTAATAGGACTGTTCATTCAGCCAAAAGTGTCCGCCAGGTGCATGTGAAAACTACTCGCTTTGTGACGTCATTGTAGCCCTTGTCATGGTTATTAGTCCTTATCCGGCAACCAATAATACACACACGTGCATTATAGGTTACCGAATGCAAAACGTTCATTATTTAGTTTATTTATTTAAACACCTTATATGTATGCAGTATAGAAAATTAACTGTATAAATCGTATTAAATACTCGTATAATGCATTTTTAAGAACAGCAGTTCCCAGCATCACCTTTTGCAAGCATTCTTTTTAGAGTACTTCCATATTTTGCTTTAAAATAATTAATAAACAAAATCGTGGGCACTTAGTATGCACTTTGTCACAATCCACAACACAAAATGAACGTATTTATACACTCTATAGCTCTAAAAACTTTAAAGACACCTTTTTCACATTTAAAATTGACAAAATAATTAACTCAAAATTTCTCAGCTGTTATTAAAGTTTACCATAGGCAACTAATAATACACACTATCATGACAAGGCCACGAAGGCTTTGACAAGGACTGCAATGACGTCACAACTGTCAGCTGAAGCGCGGGAAGAGGCGAACGTACGTCTTATGAGGATGAGCAATCCTATTAGTTTACCGTTCTTGCGTTTTAACTTCAACTTCTTACTGGCATCATTGCAAAAGATGAAGCAAGAAAGAATTAACAAACATTTTTTTAAACAAATCTAAAATTATTGTCTAAAAAGACATATAAATAACTAAATACACACAGTATTTCCAAATAGTGCTGACCAAAAGAAAACGTATATATTTTTATTAGTGTGACAGGATCGAAAATTTTTGCCATTTTTCTCAAAAATATGGTTTTGTCAGTTGGCGCCTTTTAACTTTAGACTGCAGTATGCGGATCCAAGTTATCCGTGCTAATTTCGTAATATCATGGTCCCATTTCAAGTTTGGTCTTCTTTCAGGTCTCTTAATTCCCCATGGGTACATGCTGCAATTTTTGTGGTACATCTGTAGTCCGTCCTTCTTGTCAAATATCCCGCCCATTGCCACTTGGATCACCATTGCCACATCTATTACCTGGATCTTTTGTCGTATCCACTCTATTTTTTACGGTCTCTTTTGTTTATTCCCAGCATATTTCGTTCCATTGAGCGTTGTGCGACCTGCAGTTTCATTATAATGTCCGTTTTAAGTGTCCAGGTTTAGCATGACTGATAGTGTATATTGGTCGAATGTTCTCTTCTTTAGATGAAGTGGTATTCTAGATTTTAATATGATTGAGTTTCTTCCATAAGTACTCCATGCTAACTTAATTTTTCTGTTGATTTCTGGTAGCAGAGATTCCGAATAATTTCAATTCCAAATATTGAGAGAAACATTACTACTAGCAATTTTTACTAATAGATCTTTTTTACGTAAAAAACGTACATTTGCGACGATTATTTTTACTTAGTACTTTTATACAGGTACGGAAAAACAGTTATTACTCTTCAAACCAGTTAAAAAATATTAGTAATGGGAAAAAACGATTAATTTCAATAATCGAGTACTCCAGTTTCAAGCGATTGCAATAACCGAATGATCGCTCGAGCGAAATATCATTCGTATTTAAAAATACGGTTTTTCACCCGTCGCTTGTTGTAAGTACTCGTTAACGCCAAGCGCCAAGCGTGCGCAGGGCACATATTCTTTCGGTGATGAATGGCAAGTACCAAGCGGCGAGCGATTCGCTTAATCGCTTGATTTAGTTTATTTCAAAGCATTGTCGATGTAGGTCATAAAATTTTGTCTCTCAGATACGCAACGGATAAATTTATATACGGCGTCGTATAAACTTTCTACCTGCAACGTATGTAGAAAATTCGCTCGGCTTTTTATCGAGTATGTCACATTAAAATCGGATTTCAATTTATTTCATTCTAGGATCGCTTGCTTTCGTCGCTTGGTACTCGTCACTTGCATCACCCGTTCATAATCGAATGATGTCGGTTACTTCAAAAATCGAGTACTCAAGCGAAATTTGGCTCGAGTGATCCCATCACTAGAACATATGTATGAGTCATATTCGGAATCGAGTCAATATAACGTCAAATATTGACATTAGTTCAGAAATTCTTTGGAAAAAATCGAAATAGAAATGAAATTTCCACACCCTGTATCTCCGAATCTAAGCGTTTTAGGACATACATTTATAGGAACTTTTTAACTTATTTTTATCTACAGAATATGTTTCCGAAGTTTCCCGAATACAGTTTGGACCACCCTGTATAATCTAAGTTAGAGTTACTTTCATTTTGAAATTATAAACTAACTAAAGGAATAAAATAAGACAATAAACTTATTTCTATTTTATAGACATTTCTTACATACAATTACATTAAGATCTTTTATTGTCTACTTGCTTCAGTTCCCCTGACAACCGTCGACAAGTTAATGATCGAAACCTACTTTTTACGTCAATTTTAGTTTCACGCCAAGCATAGTAATCTATCAATCAGTTAAACCAATAAGATCCAGCGAAGCAAAATCTAACTCGTAACCTAATTAATGGTGTAAACGCTACTCGCTAAACAAGCTCATTTAAATATATCGATGATGTACACTCGCGTTATCTGTTTCTTTGTTCTCAGTCAGACGTAAATTTAGATGAGCGCAAGATACGATGTTCTGAAGTGTTTTAATTATTTGTAAATTTACTAAAATAAAGAAAATAACTAGTGCGAATTTATTTCTCTACGGGTAGTCAATTAGTTTCATTTATTTATTTTATTTTTATTGTTATTAGTTCAATTAGTTTCTTAAAGAGTGTAAAATTTTTTAGAGTGTGATTCCTCGTATGTTTTTAAGATAAAAAATGTATATGAACATTGGGTCTAAAGTACTTCCTTTCTGTTTCACAGGGCGTGAAAATTTAAACAAAATCGAAATTCTTGTTTCAAATAAATGATAAGTCACTGCTTTTTTTCCAAAAAATATTGCTTTCTTGGCTGTCAATACTTTTTAACAAAATTGATCTGTTGAATTTTTCTTGTAAATCGCTAGAAAACGAGCATAGTTGTTCATATCGGCATATAAATTTATAAAAAATAAAATATAAACATTTTGTTTTCTGTCGTATAATAGATAAATGTGTAAAACTTGGAAAATAAGTTGGTTATAATAATGGTTTTATAATTCGGAAACTCTCTATTTATTTATCTAGTAATGCTAAAACACTCTATTTAAAAGTCGATTAGAGAAAATAGTATGATTCATTGGCAAGTAATGTAAATATTTACGATCCGGTAAAATTGTGATGTAAGAGGAGGCTTAGCTTGCCGGAGGCGAGTCAGTAGTTGATAGGCCGGCCGGCTGTTGTGTTGTGTTTTGTCATAGAGCTGATATTTGGGGGTTGAAAGTCTTTTGACTATAAACGTTGCAACTACTGTAAGGCAACGGGTCGTTTGACCAGAAGAAAACCTCTAGTGACGTCTTGCCTTCGAGGTTGGTCTTGAGAGTTTGAGGTCTCCCTTGTCTTCTCGATTGACACTATGCGGCGTTGGGGTAGTGAGATACCCCCAGCCTATTCGATTGGGATGAGAATCTGTTTAGCGGCAGATTTGCGTCCGGGGGAAGCCCCTATACTATATTAAGTGACACTAGCTAGTTGTTGAAGATGAATAACCAATATATAACCGAATGATATTTGAATTAGATGGAAAATATGGAATGGGATACATTGAATAGAATATATCAGTGGCTAGGGGGCGGAGTACCCCCGGGTGAGTCTTACTATTTAACTCAATTTTATCCAGATCAGTAAATGTTTGTTTTGTTATTTTCATGTACAATGAGAGAGTGCTTGCCAATGACCAACTAAATGGATATTTGAGGTGAATTTGCATTGTGAGACCCGGTTGAGTAAGCCCCAGAAATAGCGATTTTACAAATGGGATCTTCTATTTTAAATTTCGAAAGAATCTAAAAAGTCTAAAAATAATGTAAAAATCTAAAAAGTAAATAATTAAACAATCATCAAGATAAGCCCACTAAAACAAAATATGGATAGACAGATTAATAATATTTATATGAACCATTAATATAACGAAGCATGTTACAAAATTTAATAGGCAAGGAACATTGTTAAAATAGAGTCACAAATTAGGCCTAAAAATTAATGATAGTGTTACGTTTTTCGTCGGATCCGTGTGGATAGAAAGTCACAATTTATTTAAACACAATTTATTTAACACTAATTAACAAAAACAATAACGATAAAAGACTTAAAGAACTATTTACAAACGATTTATAACTAAGAATTTATTTTTGAATTTTTAGCGCGTCAACTGTACTCGTCTATTTATATAACTGCCCTCTCTAGGCCACAGCCGCCGGCTTTTATACCGACAGCTAAAGATCTCTAGAATAGTCCATAGATCGTTAGGTGCATAGAGAAGGTTTCGAATGTTCTCGTATGTACTACTCCATTCCAGTGGGACTCGAGTACTCAAGCGAAATTTGGCTCGAGTGATCCCATCACTAGAACATATGTATGAGTCATATTCGGAATCGAGTCAATATTACGCCGGTCTTCTCGACCGAATGAATCATTACGGTGTCTATTCTTTAATGCGATGTTAAGGTCATCTGAGGGCGGGACATATAGTTAGGTTAGGTCGAGTCCACACCGGTCCGCAACAATAGTTACATAATGTGACTACAATTAATACAAAAAGATATATATATATATACATATATATATATATATATATATATATATATATATATATATATATATATATATATATATATATATATATATATATATATATATATATATATATCTTTTTGTATTAATATATATATTGGAGGTTAAAATGCATGAACATTTTATGGTGTTCGTTCCTCTGAAAAAAATCCCTGAAATTGTAGACAGAGTAGTAGTGCCTTTGGCAGGAACCTCGCCAATGAATTGCAAAGGAAAATTTATGCCTTTTTCATAAAATGACGCTCTGGCTAAACAAGAGTTGATTGATAGATGAAAGCTTGTTTATAAAATGTTTAAATTTGTCTATTTATTTTTTATAACTAAAATTAATACAAATTTAAGCTATCCTTATTAAATTTTTAGCTGTCTGTTGGAAATATAACAATTATATTCGTAAGTTTCAAAACCACGATTTATCATGTGTTTTTCATTTACATCATAGTTGTATCCAACGTCATACAGTTTCAAATTAATTAGATTTTCACTTTGTTCTGTGATTAACAATATAGCGAATATATATGGCCTTAAAACCAATTAGATCTGTGTTTTTGAATGTATAGTTGTATGCGATATGTATTGCTGAGTATTTGGGATTCACAATTTATTACGTGTGTGGAAAATTCCAAAAATCGAATGTGGCCAATATTTCATTTTCATCATTTAATATTTCCTAGAAATAAATCACACAAAAGGTTTAATTTAATGTCAATGTAATTAGAATTTTGGTATGAAAACTGTTTGAAACAAACAGGTAAAACCCTTTGGCTTATTAGGCATGGTATATCTTTGCAAAGGCATAATAATAAATCCATATTTATATAAAATGAAGCAGAAAGCTCAACTTGGTGTTTAACGTCTCCTTTTTGCTACTAAGGCTAATCTGAGTAAAATTAAAAAAAATCGCAAAAAAACTCATAATCGTGTTTCTGAAGTCGGAATATACTACCCCTAAAAATATTTGCACTTATTAGAGGCTCCTGTATATTTATTAGGCATACTTTTTGATGAAGTTTTCTTAGTATTTAAAATATACAATTGAAAAATGACATAATAAAACAACAATATTAATATATACTTCTGAGACAGAACATAAAATGCCTTGGAATAAACTACATATTTTCCTCTAAATTACGTGATATACTAAACTACTGAAAAGTATAAACTAAAAACTAGAAATGGAGTAAAATTAACTAGACAGAAAACTAAATTAATTTACATTTACTAAAACAGAACGATAAATATCGAAAGAGCTAATAATTATTCGCGAGTCCCGGTGGAATTTTCGAACACGTCCGAACAGGGCCCATTGTCCGGCGAATATTAATGGACTGTGCGCGCCATTGTTCCGGCGTCAACATCAGACTATCAGCAATTTAGATTCGTCCCAGCCGGCCTTCGCACATGTTCCCCCTTTCTAGTCTGTCACGCCCAAGCGGCCGATGAATGAGCCTAATTAAACCGCGAGTGGTCCAAACTGCAGACATAATCTAATAAAAAATTATATTGATGCCAGTCTATATTAGTAGATATGACTTGATTATTGTGCGTCAGCTGTATTGGAATTATACATAATATTACAGGATGTTATTGACATTTCATTGTTAATTTATAAATTCCGGATATACAATATTTATATTAATTTATGAAGGTTTTGTGTAATAGACATACCTAATAGGAGTGTGTAATAGACATACCTAAATTTATAAAATATACAGTACCAAATTTTACAAAGCATTATTTTTGTAATATTATTTCATAATTATTATTTATTATGTTCTTCTCAGGAAAAAGAAACATTCAAGGCGACATTTTTAAAAGCTTAAACCGATTATGTCTTAACGCTAAGGAAAAACACTCTCGAATCTATTCAGTAACTGATTGGTAGGTAATCTTATTTGTCTTTAAAAACAAAGGGTATCAAGAACTATCTTTTGCATATTTAACGTGAGTATTAATTTATTAAATTTAAAACCCCCAAAACTACTAAGAGACTTGGAATATATTAGGTGTACTTCCAAATGCAGTTTTCCATAGTATTTAAAAAAATACATTACCTTCTGAGACACAGAACATAAAATGCCTTGAAATAAATTACATATTTTTCTCTAAATTACGTGATATACTAAACTACTGAAAAGTATAAACAAAAACTACAAATGGAGTAAAACTAGCTTGACAAAAACGAAATTAATTTACGTTTACTAAAACAGAACAATAAATATCGGAAGAGCTAATAATTATTCGCGAGTCCTGGTGGAATTTTCGAACACGTCCGAACAGGGCCCATTGTCCGGCGAATATTAATGGACTGTGCGCGCCATTGTTCCGGCGTCAACATCAGACTATCAGCAATTTAGATTCGTCCCAGCCGGCCTTCGCACACGTTCCCCCTCTCTAGTCTGTCACGCCCAAGCGGCCGATGAATGAGCCTAATTAAACCGCGAGTGGTCCAAACTGCAGACATAATCTAATAAAAAATTATATTGATGCCATTATATATTTGTAGATATGGCTTTAATATTTTGTGTCAGCTGGTATTGGAATTATACATAATATTACAGGATGTGATTGATATTTCATTGTTAATTTATAAATTCTGGGTATACAATATTTATATTAATTTATGAAGGTTTAGAGTGTGTAATAGACATACCCGAATTTATAAAATATACAGTATCAAATTTTACAGAACATTATTTCTGTAATATTATTTCATAATTATTTACTATGTTCTTCTCGGGAAAAGAAACATTCAGGGCGACATTTTTAAAATATCAAACCGATTATGTCTTCACGCGAAGGAAAAACACTCTCGTATCCATTCAGTAACTGATTGGTAGCCAATCTTATTTGTCTTTATAAACAAAAGGACTCAAAAACCACTGCCTTTTGCATGTCTAAAGTGTGTATTAATTTATTAAATTTTAAACCCCCAAAAGCTTACTAAGAAAACTAAAAAGAAACTAAAAAGCACTAAGAAACTTGGAATATATTAGGTGTACCTCCAGATGGCAGTTTTCATAATATTTCATAATATTTAAAAAAATACATTACCTTCTGAGATACAGAATATAAAATGCATTGAAATAAATTACATTTTTTCTCTAAATTACGTGAGATAAGCAATAAACTACAAATGGAGTAAAATTAACTAGAGAGAAAACGAAAATAATTTTCGTTTACTAAAACAGAACAATAAATATCGAAAGCGCTAATAATTATTCGCGAGTCCTGGTGGAAATTTCGAACACGTCTGAACAGAGCCCATTGTCCGGCGAATATTAATGGACTGTGCGCGCCATTGTTCCGGCGTCAACATCAGACTATCAGCAATTTAGATTCGTCCGGGTCGGCCTCCGCACACGTTCCCACTCTCTAGTCTATCACGCCCAAGCGGCCGAGCCCCAATTTAATGAGCCCAATTAAATTGCGAGTGGTCCAAACTGCAGATATAATCTAATAAAAAATTATATTGATGCGTCTATATTAGTAGATATGACTTTATTATTGTGCGTCAGCTGTATTGGAATTATACGTAATATTACAGAACCTGATTGACATTTCATTGTTATTTTATAAATTCCGTGTATACGATATTTATATTAATTTATGAATGTTTTGAGTGTGTAATAGACATACCTCAATTTATAAAATATACAGTACCAAATTTTAGAGAGCATTATTTCTGTAATATTATTTCATAATTATTTATTATGTTCTTCTCGGGAGAGAGAAACATTCAAGGCGACATTTTTAAAAGCTCAAACCGATTATGTCTTCACGCGAAGGAAAAACACTCTCGTATCCATTCAGTAACTGATTGGCCGCCAATCTTATTTGTCTTTAGAAACAAAGGGACTCAAGAACCACTGCCTTTTGCATATCTAAAGTGTGTATTAATTTATTTAATTTAAAACCCCAAAAACCACTAAGAAACTTGAAATATATTAGGTGTACTTCCAGATGCAGTTTTCATAATATTTAAAAAAATACGCTGCCTTCTGAGGTACAGAATATAAAATGCTCTAAAATAAATTACATTTTTTCTCTAAATTACGTGAGATAAACAATAAACTACAAATGGAGTAAAATTAACTAGAGAGAAAACGAAAATAATTTTCGTTTACTAAAACAGAACAATAAATATCGAAAGCGCTAATAATTATTTGCGAGTCCTGGTGAAATTTTCGAACACGTCCGAACAGGGCCCATTGTCCGGCGAATATTAATGGACTGTGCGCGCCATTGTTCCGGCGTCAACATCAGACTATCAGCAATTTAGATTCGTCCCAGCCGGCCTTCACACACGTTCCCCCTCTCTAGTCTGTCACGCCCAAGCGGCAGATGAATGAACCCAATTAAACCGCGAGTGGTCCAAACTGCAGACATAATCTAATAATAAAAATTATATTGATGTCAGTCTATATTAGTAGATATGGCTTAAATATTGTGCATCAGCTGTATTGGAATTATACATAATATTACAGGATGTGATTGACATTTCATTGTTAATTTATAAATTCCGAATATACAATATTTATATTAATTTATGAATGTTTTGAGTGTGTAGTAGACAGACCTAAATTTATAAAATATGCAGTACCGAATTCTATAGAGCATTATATCTGTAACATTATTTCATAATTATTATTTATTATGTTCTTCTCGAGATAAAGAAACATTCAAGGGGACATTTTTAAAAGCTCAAATCGATTATGTCTTAACGCAAAGGAGAAACACTCTCGTATCTATTCAGTAACTGATTGGTAGCTAATCTTATTCGTCTTTAGAAACAAAGCGACTCAAGAACCACTGCCTTCTGCATATTTAACGTGAGTATTAATTTATTAAATTTAAAACCCCACAAACTACTAAGAAACTTGGAATATAAAGGGAAATTAAAACAACTTTCGTTGCCCGTCATCAATGACACCATGCGTCGTCTTATGGAGTTTGCTGGTGGTCGTATTATGATGTGTAACCAAAGTTATTTTAATTTCCCTTATTAGGTATACTTCCAGATGCAGTTTTTTACAAAAATGTAAAAAAATACATTACCTTCTGAGATACGGAACATAAAATGCCTTGAAATGAATTACATATTTTTCTCTAAATTACATGATATACTAAACTACTGAAAAGTATAAACAAAAAACTACAAATGTCCTTCTCGGGAAAAAGAAACATTAAAGGGGACATTTTTAAAAGCTCAAATCGATTATGTCTTAACGCGAAGGAGAAACACTCTCGTATCTATTCAATAACTGATTGGTAGCCAATCCTATTTGTCTTTAGAAACAGAGGGATTCAAGAACCACTGCCTTTTGCATATTTAACATAAGTATTAATTTATTAAATTTAAAACCCCAAAAACTACTAAGAAACTTGGAACATATTAGGTATATTTCCAGATGTAGTTTTTATAATATTTAAAAAATACATTACCTTCTGAGACACAGAACATAAAATGTTTCGAAATAAACTACATTTTTTTCTCTAAATTACGTGATATACTACTAAAAAATATAAACAGTAAACTATGGAGTAAAATTAACTAGACAGACTACAAATGGAGTAAAATTAACTAGACAGAAAACGAAATTAACTTTTGTTTACTAAAACAGAACAATAAATATCTAAAGCGATAATAATTATTTGCGGGTCGTGGTGGAATTTGCGAACACGTCCGGACAGGGCCCAGTGTCCGGCGAATATTAAGGGACTGTGCGCGCCATTGTTCCGGCGCGGCGTCAACATCAGACTCTTAGCAATTTAGATTCGTCTCAGCCGGCTTTACCAACGTTCTCCCACTCTAGTCTGTCACGCCCAAGCGGCCGATAAATGAACCCAAATAAACCGCGAGTGGTCCAAACTGCAGACCTAATCTGATAAAAAAATATATTGATGCCAGTCTATATTAGTAGATATGGCTTGATTATTGTACATCAGTTGTATTTCAGTTATACATAATATTACAGAGTGTGATTCACATTTTATTGTTAAATTATAAATTGTGGGTATACAATATTTATACTAATTTATGAAGGTTAGGAGTGTGTTAGACATACCTAATTTATAAAATATACAGTACCAAAAAAGTTCTTCTCGGGAGAGACAAACATTCAAGGCAACATTTTTAAAAGTTCAAACGGTTTAAGTCTTCACGCGAAGGAGAAACACTCTTGTGTTCACTCAGTAACTGATTGGCACAAGGCTGGCTCAAGTGGTCTTAATTCTAATAATCAGAAGACATCTAATGGAAGTCACTACATGTGTCCGGGATGTAATGAATTATATACAGATCCTCTCCAATTGAAAATTGGATCCAATGTCCATCTTGTTCGTTGTGGTGGCACGAGGAGTGTTCTTCTTTTGAAGATGGCGATTTTTATTGCGATTTGTGCATTTTTTCTGTCCGTTCTGTCCGTTCTGTCCGTTTCGTCCATTCTGTCCGTACTGTCCGTTCTCGTCCATAATTGGTCTAAATCATTTCAAAAATCGCGATTAGTCACAAAAGTCGTATACAAGATGGCGCACCTCATTCGCCTCGGTTGATTATACGAAAACGGAAAGATGTAGCAATTGCGTGTTTACACATTAATCACAATTAATAAAATTAAAATAAAAATAAATTAATAAATTATATATTTTACCTAATGTATTATAAAATATTATTACTGTTAGTTATTATTACTATTAGTCCAACATACGGCAATTTTAATTAAAAAAATAATGATATACAAGACAATTACAAACAACCTAATTTTAAAAAGTTTTAACATCCTGTAACTCTAAAACTATGCATTTCCATACCCATGTTTATAGGAACTTTTTTTCATATTTTTTGATGAGGAATCAAAGAGTACTTATTTAAAACTTTTTTGCAAGTTAATGAATAGGTACTAATTTTTTTTAAAGGTTGCTATTAGACTTGGATCAAGGCAAATTAATAAAATTGCGTTTATTTAAAAAAAGGAAGCGGAAATGGACAAAATATCAAGAGACAACTTTTAATCGGCATTAAACGGCTTACACCATTTCGCTAACAAGAGAAAGAAGCCATTGGCGTACATGCTTTTTTTAGAAAAGTATTCCAGAGAAAAACCATATGCACGTCCCTGGTGTATATGTTGACACTTTTTTAGCGTTAAAATGTGTCATTTATAGTAACTTTTATCATCAAAATTTCATTCGAAACGCTAAAAGTACTTGGAAGAACTTTATAATAAGTAAAAAAAAAGACCCTGTAGCTAGGAAACAAAGCAGAATCGGACCTATGATGATATGAAAAATAAATCTTATTTTTACATGAGGAATCTGCCCACGAGGGATGGCACATGTTTTTTGAAACACCCTGTATAATTTATAAATTATTTAAATTTTAATGTTATTATTTGACTGTTAATTTTCTGCCACAGCAAACATAGACCGCTAAAAT
Organism: Sitophilus oryzae; assembly: GCF_002938485.1. Lineage (NCBI taxonomy): Eukaryota > Metazoa > Arthropoda > Insecta > Coleoptera > Curculionidae > Sitophilus > Sitophilus oryzae. Next base: position 3,427,784 of record NW_022145801.1, on the reverse strand, counting down.
AACTGCTCTCTTTTGTTTCCGAAGTATCTAAATTCTAAGAAAATTGTAGCAGGCAACATTTCGAAGAAAAGGGGACCGTTAAAACAACAGCGCATCTGCCGCGGGCCTTTGTTTCGTTTCGACTACTCGGTCGGTCGCCTTATTTAAATTTACCTTCCGCTCGATTATTCGGCGGGAAATTAGAAAATACACAGCCAGTCGGCTCCGTGTTTGTTTGGTTGTGGGGATTTGCTCTTGTTTCGCGACGTCTGTCGTTGCTGCAAACCGAGGTAAAGAAATGTAATGCGCTAAATTAGATTTCAGTTAAATTCAAATTTAATTTGAAAATTTATTTTCTCATACAGAATCAACAAGGATTTTTAAAGAAAGGAGAATTTTTGCAAATCTAAAATTTGTCAGCAGTCATGGGACTTTTTCTTTTCTGTAAGCCCTATTTTGTTTCTCTGTTGCCGGTCTTTGATAGGATTGGAGCATAGTTCCTCCGGCTCTAGCCGTGCTTTCCTGAATACCGGGTGAGTCTCAAAAAATTCACTCCTAAAACTTTTTTATTTTTTTAGTTAAAAAAACGAGATTTGATATGCTAGTCTATGACATAAATTAGGATTGATTGACGTATTCAATTGTTTTCGGTCACTTCCGGTTTCACCGTAAATGACTACAACTTTTGATTTTTAAATGACACCTCCGGTATTTTTTTACTTTATTCCATAGAAAATGTCACTCTGAATAGAATGACATATCATATGTCAACTTTTGACATTTTTGCATATGGTTTATTTGAAATTATAACATGCGGTTCGTAACGAAAATTTGACTCGAAATACCAAGTGTGTGGTATCAAATTATTCGTAAAAAAATGCTTTTTCCAAATATGCTAATGAGCCACCCCCGTTTCATTTGAAAAAATTGAGATATGATTAAAAATACGATATGAGTATTTCCTAACTGACCAGGACAAGATACTAAAAACATTAGGCCATCAAATCTATTTTTCCAAGGCTCCTTGATGAAAAATTAGTATTTTTAACATAGCCATGACACTCTAGATTGAATTTTAAAATACAATTTTTTAATATGCGAGAATGTCAAAAGTTGACATATGATATGTCATTCTATTCAGAGTGCTATTTTCTATCGAATAAAGTAAAAAAATACCGAGGGTGCCATTTAAAAATCAAAAGTTGTAGTCATTTCCGGTGAAACAGGAAGTGACCAAAAACAATTGAATACACCAATCAACCCTAATTTATGTCATATACTAACATACCAAATCTCGTTTTTTTATCTGAAAAAATAAAAAAATTATAGGGGTGAGCCACTTTTGAGACGCACCCGTATACTGTCTCGCTTGCGATCCATAGTTTTGCAGTGACATTTCCTCGGCACCCCCCTGTCGATTTTGTCAAAAATGGAAATGTCTCATATGGCAACTAAAATATACTTACCGATAGATAATTTTGCATATAATCTACCGACAGAAACCGCAGAATATCTCTAATATATTTCAAGCAATTTGAGAAAATGTGCGAACAAATCGATACATTTAGCAGCGAGTATCTCGAGAACAAAATGTGCAAATCTAAAAAACGAAACAGTTTTATAAAGTACGCGTTTGGTATACAACATATAAAATCATTAAAATCGGTTCTTAAAATTTTTTTGCCAAAAAATTTCCTCGGCACCCCCCTGTCGATGTTGTCAAAAATTAAAATGTCTCAGAATGCAACTAAAATATACTTACCGATATCTAATTTTAAATAGATTCCACCGACAAAACCGCAGAATGATATCTCTATTAGATTTCAAGCAATTTGAGAAAATGTGCAAACAAATCGATACATTTAGCAGCGAATATCTCGAGAACAAAATGTTCAAATCTGAAAAACGAAACAGTTTTGTATAGTACGCGTTTGGGTCTACAACATATTATAAAATTGTGACATGATGTGTGCTCTGATCTTCCAGGATGTTTATTGCAGAGTCTGCAACAAAGATTTCCTTGATACAGGTTGAAATTGTTCATGTAGCACTTGACAGCCATATGTTAAATAATGTCATTTGTAATTCGAGAAACGATACTTAAGCTTACAAAAAATCTCGCAAGAGACCGGCTCTGTGAATAGGTTAGGGCTATGACGTTTCAAGACAGGAAGACAGTCCCGAAATGGAACATGTCAAGAAAGTCTTGGTGAGGCCATTCAAACGCAGAACCGGAGAACTCTTAAAAGCCAGCAGAAATAGTCCGCGTATGCTCACTGCAGTATACACGAGATCAAACTTGAAGAGGACGGAACTGTGGAAGACGCCGAATGCCGAGTCTGTATGGAAAGTGACGTAACTATGAAGCACATTATAAATACCTGTCCCGCTGGGAACAGGACCAGTTTTAATTTATTTGGAAAAACTTTGCTAGATTTTGGTGATATATCATCATTGGATGTAACAACTTATATTAATAGATTGGGTTTTGAGGGTCACAATAGTGGCTTACTGCCGCTCACTACGTAATTGTTATCAGGTAGTAATCATTAATTTGAAGTTTGATTTTATGGAATGCCGGTCAGTTATAGAATAAGAACGTCTAAATGTTTTAATAGACATATCTGCTAAAAAACTATCTGCTAACTGTTCTCCGAGTATATTTAGAAATTTTAAATGGTTTTTCTTTATTCTTTCTGTTTTTTGCTTCTACCGAGAAAGAGAGTTGGTTGCTGAAATTTTAATTTACGAGTAAGAAGCCACTGACATGCTGGTTTCCTTTTGGATTTAAGCAGTTGCATTTTATAGAAATAAATTTAAAAATTTTTAGATTTTAATTATAGTAAGGAAATACCCATATTTTTCAAGAAACTTACAAGCATATTATCCTACCGACTGCGCCGTTCATAGTTTGCCATTACAATCCAATCTTTTTAAAGAACATACTTATTTAAAAATAAAATCGATGAATTAAAACTAGTGATGGAATCACACTAGTGAAAAATACCCAATCACACAAAATTAATCACTACGACCTTATAGATCTATTGGGATTCTCTTTTTTAAGTTATAACTCATCAAACAGTTTCCGGGCTTTGACAAAATCCAGTATCTGAGACGGTTTGACAGATGTTAGTTCTCCATCTTCGATTTTAGTACCAAAATTTATTCTCTCTCTCTCTCTTAAGTCGTCTCAGCGCACTTAGTGATGAGGTTCTGGTGTTTTCCTATTTTCCCCACTGAATCTGCATTTGCCGTTGTTACTTAGTTTAAATCTATGGAGGTGATTATTAAGGAGACTGTGTCCTGTTAAAAACCCGTGACAATTTAGGAAAATCTTAGATTTTTCTAAAAAATAAATTATGACCTAGGATTCCTCGGATGATCATCCAATTATTGCAATACTCGAGGATTGAAATAGTCCGATTATTCCCAATACTAATTAATACGTCTTTACTGTCTACTTTAAATAAACTATATAATATAAACCCTAATAAATATGTTATACTACCGACTGCTTTTATCTTTTAAAAGAACATTTTTATCTTTTAAAAATCTCCAATAAAATAAAACCGAGAAATTAAATTCCTTTTACCACTTCACAAAACGAATTTGCATTTTGCATTTCTCAAATACTTAACTCCGGTTCTCCTCTAGCAACACATTTTCGAACGAAAACAAACAAATCCTTAAATGAAATTCTTTTTAATTTTTAAATAGGGCAAATCTGCGAGAGCCACTGATCCAGGAAAGGAAACACTTTTAAAAATCCATTATATACTTAGAGAGGTTCGTGTTTTTTTCTTATCCACTGCCGCCTTTATTTTCTCTCTGGATTTGAGAAAGAAAACAGACGATGGAGTAAACAACAGACCGGATTTGGATTTTCTAATTTTCTAGAGAATAATCGAGAGGAAAGAAAATTTAAATAAAAAAATCTGTAGAGATTCAAAGAAAAGCACAAGCAGTAAAATTGTTTTTATATAAGACTCGATGCACATAGAAAAAGTAAAATTGTTTTAGTCAAAAAATTTTTTATCTTTTACAAAAACATTATTTATTTATTTATTTTATATACAGGGTGTCCAAATATTCCGTGGACATAAAACTACTACGTATTTTTGGAATTAAAATAAGTTAATTGGACACAATTTACCTCATACAAAAGTGCTTCGTTTGTCCGTTAGGGGTACCAAACATTAAAAAAATGAACACATTTTTTTTTAGATATTTTAAGAACCGTTTTAAATTAGATTCGGGGCGTCTATGTTTTGCTAAGTGCTTTAACATTTGATTTTCTCAAAAATCAAGAAAAAGTACGGGAAGGGTAAAAACTACCCCCACAAACTATGCGATGTGCCGTTTCTTTTACAAGAGACAAAAATGTAGCAAATACTAGAAGCGTCATTTTACGAAAAAAAAAACGGTCGTCGGTAAACTTGGAAAATATTTATACTAAAATTTATGTAGGGGTTGGGGTAGTAGTCACCCTTCCCGTACTTTTTCTTGATTTTTGTGTAAGTCAAATATTAAAACACTTAGCAAAACATAAACACCCAGAATCTCATTCAAATCAGATTAACGGTTCTTAAAATATCTGAAAAAATGTGTTTATTTTGTTAAATTTTGATGCCCTCTAGCGGGCAAATGAAGCACTTATGTATAGAGGTAAATTGTGTCCAATGAACTTATTTTGATTGCAAAAATATGTAGTAGTTCTATGTCCAACGAATATCGAGACATCCTGTATACAAGATATTCACAAAAATAATACAACAGAACAGACGCTCTTACCGTGTGACTATTTTTTTGTTAAAAATATAATGTTGTTTATAGTGATGGAAATACCGGTTCCAGGTGAGTCGCGTTACAACAGCGACCGTTCCAGAAAAATACCGCGATTTTGTAACCGAGGTTCCGACTTCTAAAGTGTTGCGGTCCTCGCTAAAAATATATCTAACTTATCTATATTTGTAGATTAATGTTACTTTTATATGCCACTCATTTTCCAAATATCGAGTTTATAATTGTGTATAGCCAATCTATCTCATTTTTAGAAAAACGATGACATTCCTGACATTCCTTGTTATTTTTTTTTCTTTATCAATTTTCGTTTAAATAAAATGAACGGCTCATATTTATGTGTATTGCAATATAATATATTTAATGTTAAAATCAAGAACAAAGTCCAAACCCCTGTCAAAAAGAAAATTGTTTATTGGTCTAACCTAACCTTAAAAATAGATATAAACAATAAAACTTTTATAAATGTATAAAAGCAAATAAAATATTTTTATTTTATTTTATTTGCTTTTGCGTTTCATCTTTCAAACAACACTATTTTATACCATGGTTAGTACATACCAAAAATCGCTATTTCGAAAGTAACGTAGCGACGGGTGCTCCCGTCGGTAACGCCAATAGTAACCGACCAAATCGCGACAAGCAAAACCGAAACCCTAGGAGCCCTCCAGCGATTGCTGGAACGAAGTACGTGGCCGCCGAGGTCGAGAGTCGATAATCAGTTACAGCAGCTACTTCTGTTCGCGACAGGGAACTAAAACTCTAGGAGCGCGACGGCTGGAGCGAAGTAGGTCGCCGCCGAGGTCGAGCGTCGATGCCCAGTTACAGCAGTTACTTCTGTTCGCGACAGGGAACTACAATTCTGGGAGCGCGACGGCTGGAGCGAACACGTCCCGATCGAGATCGCGCGGCGCTACGGACATACCAGTTCCAGATACTACTGTTGGCGACCGACGAAATCGCGACGGATGGAGTTAAACACGTCGCTATGCGGTTACTACGGTTCGAGCTAACTTCAAGTGCAATTATAAATAATTTATTTGCAAATTATAAATAACTTATACTTTTGTCGTCATTATGATCGTCGTTCTTCAGTAACAGGTCCCTGATTCGTTGTGGAGCGCGACACGACGTTGCAAAAAAATACCGCTCCAAAATCGCGTTACTCAAATACTGACACATCACTAGTTGTTTATAGTATATCTCCATTGTAACAGAAATAGATATAGCTTAATATATGAAAGAGTTTACATGGCAGAGAAATACAATAGCAGTGCTTATTCAGGTAAGATCATCAGTATATGCCCAGAATGCCCAGAAATGGCGCTTATGAGCCCAAAGTCATCGTTGAGACTCCTCTGGGAATGCCTAGGTGAACTGGGAGCTCTGGCACGAAGGAACAGAATTAAATTATTCTAGGTGCCGGGTCACAGCGGCATCCAACAAACGAAAAAGCCGATGAGCTATCTAGGCAAGGATCATCGGTATCCTATCTTGACCCAGAGCCAGTACTGGGAATACCCAAATATATGGCCCGTAGTGCACTAAAGCTATGGACTAGGGAAAAGCAGAATGTCCACTGGAGAAACAGACAGGGACACAGGCACAGCAAGGCTTTAATCCAAGGACTTTAATCGAATGACGCTTTATATCCGCGAAAAAACCGCTAATGCTTAGCAGAAATAAAGTGCGGGTTACAACAGGCCTCGCCAAGTGTTACATAAGTTAAGTCAAGTGTTACATAAACAAGGTCAACCTGTATCAAGGAAGTTGTTGTTGCAGACTCTGCGATAAAGATCCTGAAACAACGGAGCACATAATATGCTGCGAGGCTCTGGATCGGAAGTGACACTTTTTAATTGGGAAAGCTAGGCTAGAACAGGAGGAACTATGCTACCATCCTACCAAGGACCTGCATAAGTTAGTGCAGGGCACAGGGATAGGAGAATAGAAGGGGAACAAACACAATATGCCTCACAGGTCGCAACTGGCAGAGGATGGCCCCCTGTTATTGAAAAAAAACAGAAAAACAGAAAATAAAAACCCTACACTGGGTATTTGAACCAATGGGGTACCTACCCCAACATCATTAAGGAAATAATAATTTGGAAGGAATCATAGATTTGCATTAATCTGTTACATTTATTATCACTAAATGTCGCTAATGGACGAAGTTTATCTTTTACAATGCAAATATTAATTATCGCTTAAACAACTTATCTGAAATTAATGTTCCATTCCAATATTAGTTTGGATCAATCAGCACAATGTACACTCACTTGACAAGAATAATTATGTGTCAATAATTGATTCGTCAATATAACACACTACGACGCCTTTAAATCCACCTTAGAGTATAAGAAGGCTCTAGACACTCTATTGTTGCTTTCCAGCCAGAGCTGCAATAAATTAATAATATGATACTTAGTAAGAAAATCGCCTAATTGGTAATACAAGAAAATTAATACTAACATTTAAAAAAGGTACTTAAATTTAATTCTGGTTGTCTTGACTTGAGGGTAATTATATTGATTTAATTCATTTTACTCACTTAACTTGCAGCTCATCATGATTTAAGTCAAAAATATAGATTTAAGTCATAAAAACGACTTAAATACCGTTATATTGGCATAAAGTATTAAATCATTTGAACTTTATGTTGAATTTGACTTAAGATTTAAATCATTCTGATTTTAGAAATGATTTAAGATTTATTAAGACTAAGTCTTTTTAAAACTGACTTGTTCCAGCTCTGCTTCCAGCATTCAATATAAAGGATCAACACTAGTTTACAGTTTACACTAGTGTATTGTAAATATTTTTATTGAATACCTGGTGGTGCAGGTGCCATGAGAACATGTCCAACAGCAGCAATGGAGGTCATTCTAGACTTAACACCACTGCATATTATCGTCGGTAGTTATGCCAATGCGACAATTATTATAATGGTCATTGACGGAAACAGTACTGGGAGAATTTTCAGGTCAGGGGCTTGGAACACCTTCAAAAAGAAAATTCCAATTCTCCAACTCCCAGTGGATGACATACCAAGAATTTACAACTTTGAGAAACACAATAAAAAGGATTGGAAGGAAGAAACGCTTACTCAGCATGTAAAATAATTGTATACCATAACGTGGTATACTGATGCTTCCAAAACCAAAGCAGGGACAGGGGTATTTTGGCCAAAAAGTAAATACTCCAAACCATGTGAACCTACCCCAGTATCCTTCAGGCAGAAATGACGCTATCGAAAGATGCGCACAATTTATCTTAGATAGGAACTATCGAAAATAGGAAATTGCCATCCTATCCGATAGTCAAGCAACACTAAACGCGATTAACTCAGTAACCATCAATTCGAAGTTGGTCAAAGAACGCCTAGAGAAGCTCAACAAATTAAGCAGAGAAAATAAAGTCCTCCTACTTTGGGTGCTTGCTCATCCAGGGATAGAAGGCAATGAAAAAGCAAATGATCTAGCTAGAAAAAGAGTGAACACTAACTGGACCAGAACCGTTCTGTTTTCCAAACGGGAACCAACTGAAAGCGGAACTAAAGAATCTGGAAGACTCCATTCATAACTTGGAATGGGTCTCCTCCTACGGTCTAAGACACTCGAAAAAGTTCTTCAGAACTTAAGACCGAAAAAAATCAAAGGTTTTTCTTGATTTAAGTCTGTGATTTAAGTAAAAACAATCTTCGGATTGTCACGGGGTTTCTAACAGGAAACTGTGTCCTCAACGAACACCTCAGTAGGCTGAAGCTGAGAAAGAACGGCGAATGTAGATTCTGTTGGGAAAATGAGGAAATACCAGAATACCTTATCACTGAATGCGCCAAGACGACGACCATTTGTGCCATGAACCTTGGTACGTCTGATGTCGAGGATGGAGAGCTGGCTTCTGTGGAGCCGTTTCAGCTACTGGCTTTTGTTAAAGCTCTGAGACTGTATGATGAGTTATAACTCGTTATAACTCAACAAAGGGGAACACACAATACATCTGTAAGGTCGTGGTGATTAACTCCCCTCCTAAACATTCTACATTCTACATGCCTGGTGGCATTGTCGTTGGAAACATAGAATCCCATGCAAATTTTGAACTGTTCAAATATTGGATCCTCTATTGATTTTAGTGAGATGCCGTAAATAGATTTTTTAAAGATTTACATATGGTAAATACACATGCCAAATTTAACAAAAAATTAGACCAGCGGATTTTGAGTAATTTAAGAAAAATTGCATCTAATTTTAAATTAAAACCGAACAGGTTTTTTGAAACGGAACATTTAAAAACTATTTGAAAGAAGAAGAAAAATCTATATGCATCTATATGGTTTTGATTATCTCAAAATGAAGATACAAAAACGTGTCTACCCTATTCATGCTCTAAAGTACTTGTCAGAAAGCTGCAAGTCCGAAGACGATTTGAACCGTAATTCCGCTTTAGCTGAAGTTAGCTGTGTTAAAACAACAAAGCATCGGCCGGAGGCTTTTGTTTCCTTTCGGCGATTGTTTGATTTAAATTCCGTTTCCGTTAGATTATTCCGCAGGAAATTAAAAATACTGGACTGCAAAATAGCTTTGACTGTTTTTGGAATAAATTGATTAACTTCCATTGTTGTGGAAAAGAGAAATGTAGAATTCAAAACAAATTATCTGTACAGAAAAAACTTTTTCTATTACGTCAAATATTATGAAAATGTCTAAAGGGATTTTTTTCTTCAGATTAAACAATTTTTTAGATCATATTTATAAAATTAAAAATTAATTATTTTATATAGATTTATATTTAATAAATGTCTTTTTATACATATACATTTAATAAAGAAATAGAGGTTAAGAAGGCTGTACAGGGTGTCCCATTTTAGTTGAAATCATACGGTATCTCCGTTATTCATGAAGATAGAAGGGTCCGGTTTGCACAAACCTTTGCCACTTTTTTGTCAAACGGAAGATGCCGTAAACAAAATTTTTATAGCCCTTTTCGTTTCTGAGCTACAGGGTCTTTTTGAAAATTTTGCAATTTGGGACACCCCCTGAATCTCTGTTATTGTTAAAGTTATTGAGACGGTGAAAACTGTTCATTTCAGAACTTCTTACGTAGAATACAATGGCGTAGTCTGTTATTCTACGAAAAAAAAATTGTTAGGATATGAACTGAAGTTATGTTTTCTTAAATGGGACACCCTGTCTATTTATAAATTATATGATCTGGCTTGCCATACGCTTCTCAAAAATATATAACAGTCTATATTTATTTTCACTATTTAATGCAATATTTTTAAAAAAATATTAAAAGATCATATTTATTCGTAGGCCATGATTGATAATAAAAGAAACTAAAGAATTATTAAAAGTATACTGCTATCTGTTTTTGGTTTTATTTTGAGGGCCACTAATTAATTCTTTATATATTAGGGAAACTTAAATCTCTACCGCTATTTGTAAATCTTGGAAGCTATCGTATCGGAACTTTTAAATATTCCTTTAGCTAATTTACGTGAAATATACTTACAGCAAGATGGGGCTCACCTTCACAATTTAACTTACAACGAAAATATTAGAATTTTATTAAGTTATTATTTCTCAGATCAATGAATTGAAACCATTTTACCCATATGATGGCCTCCCTGATTCCCGGATTTATCCATTCTCGATTTCTGATTTTGGGGATTTTTGAAATATGAAATATATCGTGGTTTTAGATATTTGCAACCCTATCCCATTATAATATATTCGGTTATCAAAAAAAGAAAAATATATTCAGAGGTTCAGTGGTAACAGTTCAAAAGTAAAATATATCAATTCCAAAATAAATGTTAATACCTTGCAATTTGCAGACGACCAAGCCATAATTGCAAACGACAAAGATGACATGGAATATATGGTGCGGAAAATAATTGAAGAATGTGCTAAATGGGGTCTCACAGTAAATACAGAAAAAACAAAATACCTTCCAATTGGAGCTAATACAGAAAATCCTATTTTAAACAATAATATGGAAATTAGGGCATGTGAAGATTACAGGTACCTGGGATCGATATTTACAGGAGATGGAACGGACGAAAGAGAAATAAACAACAGAGTAATACAGGCACGAAGAGTTATCAGATGCATAAATGGCATTCTATGGAGCACTGAAATTACAAAAGCAGGAAATATAATATATACGAGACACTAGGTAAAAGCATATTACTCTATGGATATGAAACATGGCGACTCACTGAAAGGAATAAAAGGAAATTAGAGACAACAGAAATGGACGCGATTAGAAGAGCAATGAGAATTTCACGGAGGGATAAGATCAGAAATGAAGACATTAGACAACAGATGGGAATAGAGGGAACAATAGTAAATAATATAGAACAATAACAATTAATATGGTACGGCCACGTTCAGAGAATGCACAATGAAAGAATTCCAAAACAAGTCATTCATTGGATACCACCTGGTAAACGAAAGAGAGGACGTCCCAAGAAAACATGGATGGAAGGAATAAGAAGGTCGATGAGCGAGAAAAATCTGACCGAAGATCGATGGGAAAATCGCACAGGGTGGAAGTTATGCATCGGACAACGTCGTAGGACGTTCTGACCCAAATTTATATATATATATATAAAATGTTAATATGTAGTTACCATTTTGATTTTGTTATTTATCACGGCCTACTAATAATAAAATGATATATTTTAAATATTGCAGTAAATAGTGAAAATAAATAATATAGAGTGATATATATTTTTTAGAAGCTTATAGCAAGACGGATCATGATTTATAAATATACAGGATGTTCCATTTGAAAAAACATAATTTTAGTTCATATTTTCATAAATATTTTTTTCGTAGAATATCAGATTACGCCACTGTATTCTACGTAAAAAGTTCTACAAAAATCAGTTTTCACCTTCTCGATATCATTCATAATAACGGAGATTCGGGGGCTGACCCAAATTGCAAAATTTTCGAAAAGTAGGGTAGAAACGAAGAGGGCTATGAAAATTTTGTTGACAGCTTATGACGAAAAAGTGGCACAGGTTTGTGCCAACCGCACACTTCTATCTTCACGAATAACGGAGATACCGTATGATTTCAACTAAAATGGGACACCCTGTAGATGTAACATATTTCAAAAAATTAATACATTAAAAAAATTAATACAGAAAAAGCAACAGAAACAGATTTTAATGCTGCTTTCACTGTTTGAAAGCTTAATATGGCGATCAGCATACCCCGCTGGCAAGCGAACCTTTAGGTCGGCGTTTACATGTATAGGAGTGAGTCGTTATGGCAATCTAGTAAGTCGGAGTGAGCAAAAATACGAAGTATTTATTACATAACTACTGATGCTAGATTCCATGCGCTTGGGAAAATACTCGTCTTCTGTCTTTAATCAGTACATCTTATTTTACTAAGCGTGTTGACCGTACTCTTCGTACATCTGAAAACCGGCACCCAAGACCAGAAATGCCGACCCTTAGTATAGGCTATAATAGATTTTCCAAATTCATAAGGGGTAGAGATAGAAGATACAAAATGATCTAGTTGCAAAAGGGTAACATACAAAAAATCTATATAACAATTTTTTATGACAAATTCTCTTCCTTGTTGAGTATCTGAAGCTTCCTTGTTGAGTATCTGAGTATCTCCAAACCAAGCCATTTCACTAAACTTAAGTAATCTTATTTAAATCTGTTTTTTATATATAATATATTTAAGATAAAATTTAAAAAATCTAATAGTTTTTGACAATGTGAAATATTAAAATATTAAAAACCCTTTTTTATACATATAAAACTGATATCGGCAAGGGCCTCTCATAAAATATCCCATATCGGATTTTACAAAAAAGTTTTTCAATATCGCTGCCTCTATATCCATCAAATTGAGCACACACACATTATATCGATTCCGACAAAAAAATATCCATCAAAATACCGAAAAGTGAAAAACTTTTATAAACGCTTTTATAGAACATGGTAAATAATAGAAGTCATATATTATTTCTTTATAAAAAATTGTAAATTGAAAATAATAGTTTTTAAAAATATGACAAAGGTAAATTAATACGATAATATGAATTCTATTATGTCTTGTAGGCCAGTCAAATTAGAGAAATCGGTGGAAAAAAAATCCCACAGTTTTGAAAAATGGTTTTAAATAATTTCTCTAGACTTGGACTGATATGTGTCAAAACTCCCCGAAGATAGCCGATGAGCTCGAGGAGAGGGGAAGGGTTAAATGTCACTTTTATGTTTTTTTAGCATAGACAAACAAATAAAAAGAGACTGACAAATCTCATGGTAAAGAGTGGGACCGCGTTCCCGTAGCGCAACTCAGAATAACAATTTTGAAACCAATTAGCAGGACCGTGGCAGGACGTACGTCTTTATTGCTATCTTTCTTTATTATGTGTGCTTTATATGAAAAAGAAAGCGATAGGTGTAAAACGTATCGTAAGACATTATCGCACATTCTGGCTGGCGGGAAATTTAAATTAGCCATTATTAGTAATATTCTTTCGTTCTGAAAGAAACTGCAAATTTTCACTTAAACTGATTTATTTCCTATACCACGTAAACGGAACGTGGTGCAGGGAATAAATCAGTTTAAGTGAAAATTTGCAGTTTCTTTCAGAACGAAAGAGTACTACTATTATAAGGGAAATTATAAAAACAGCAAAAATTGTACTGTTAAACATATTTATTTATACATAAAAATAAATAAACTTTTTATAATAAAATAACAAAAAAGAACAGTGTTTATTCCACCCACCTACCAATTTTAAATGCAGAAAAACTGACTGTTGCAGGAAACGATCAGCCAATTTTTTTAAAGGTTATTAAAAATCTCATTTTCGAAAAAAACTGCCCAATTGCAATAACAAAGTGAATATCCAAGCAAAGAAGACTTTACGAGAATCATGATTCTGAACCATTTTCAAGTCCAGTTTTAATCCTAAAACAAAAGTAAAATAGGTATATCAATAAAGTTTCTGTTTACTATAAACCAGCTATAAACTACCTACCCAAAAAATGAAAAAAATTAATTTTATTAATTTGTTATGTTAAGAGAGGTTCGAAATATTTTTGACACTGCTACTTCTACTTTTTTCTTAATAAGATGATAAATATAACTACTTACTTTTATTTTACCGGGTGTCTTTAACATATCTATCAGAGAAAGGGGGTACCAGTACATATAAAAAAAAAGATGATACTGGCTCCTGCAGCAAATAAAATAACAAATAATAAAACCTAAAATTATAAGTAACAAAATATAAATACCTATCTGGAACAAAGGAATTTGTTCCCTATCCATATTCATAAGTTAATAAAATGGAGAGTTTAGAAAAAAAGGTAAATCGCCAAAAAAAATTAACAAGTATGACGAATTGTCATGATATTGTCATCTTGGTTGTCATGATAACGAAAACGAAAGGCGATTGTTCTAATTTCTATTTAGAAATTACTTTTTATATGGCTGCTTCTTTCTTTCTTGTTATATTAGAATGAGATAGTGGGCCCAATAGACGCAATGCGCAGGTCAACATAAATAGAACGAAATTTTGCGTTCTGAGTTGCGCTACGGGAACGTTGTCCCTCTCTTTGCCATTTAATTTGCTAGTCTCTTTTTATTTGTTTGTCTATGCTTTTTAGCTTATATATCGGAATATACGACACCTACGAAAAAATACCCTATCCAGAAAATTGAAGATCAAAAATTTTTTTCACAGGTCTAATCTTTTAAGAGTTAGAGGGTTGACAAAATTAGCACTGTTTCTCAAATTGTATTTTCGCATTTAAAATCCAATTAAAGTGTAAATTTAACCTTTCATATTAATAATGGCAATATTAAAGGGTGTTTATGTTATCTTTCAAGCCTTCATTGCATTGTGACATTTTGTCTTCCATTGGAGAGCACTAGTGCACACAGGACTTAATAATAACCGCAAGTTAAAGATTAATGCATGACTGCTTTACGGTAAACGAAGTATAACACATCATTTAAACAAAACAAAAACAAACAAACAACGCTTTATTGTGCAAAAAGCCAAAACAGCTTCATCGACAAAGCACTCACAAACAACAAAATCACAAAAAATACAAACAACAAAAAATACACAATACAAATAATACAATTCAAAAAAATTTAAGTCTTTAAAATTACAAAAAGAATATACATGGACAATTTTAGAACAGTACGCAGTAAATAGATATAATTTTAAAGTTATAGAATATTAAATACTTGACCTTTGACCAGTGTGTGAGATGATCAAAATTTTAAAATTCAAAATTGTTCATAATCAAACATCAACAAAAAGTCGTTTACCGCGTATAGGGCTCTCTCCAGTAGGTATGATTTTAGAGCCTTGCGAAATGCGGGAAAGAATGAAAGCGATTTGATATTCAAAGGCAGATGATTGTACATTTTTTTGGCATTGTACAGTATTGAATCCTTAACTAGTTCTGAGCTCGGGGTTGGCAGATAAAGATCGTGCTCTGCATTTCTAAGTGGATAGTTATGAGATGGCCTTTCGGGAATAGCAGATATGTGCTTGCGGATTAAGCAAACGGATTCAAAAATGAATAAAGAAGGAAGAGTCAGTATTTTCAAATTTTTAAAGAAATTCTGGCAGTGAGTTCTACTGTTCAGTCCCAATAAATATCGAACTGCTCTCTTTTGAAGTATGAAAACACGATCAAATTTTGTTGCGCAGCAAGTACCCCAGAATGGAAGGGCATAACAAAGATGTGACTCAAAAAGGGCATAATAGGCTATTCTAGAGGTTGAGAAGTTAAGTTCCTTAGAAACTGATCTTAGCGCAAAACAGGCAGCGCTTAGTTTCTTTGATAGAGCTTCAATGTGAGAGTCCCATTTTTTCGAGTTGTCTACAAGAAGTCCTAAGAATTTCACAGAGTCCACGACGTCAATAGTAGTGTTATTAAGTACAAAAGGTTGTATAGTACTTTTATATGACAAAACTTTAGTTTTTGATAGGTTGAGGCATAGGAGATTAGAATCGCACCAAGACTTAATGGTGCGTAAGTCATTGGATATAGTATCATATAGCGCCGCAACATCTGGGCCGCTCCAAGTGAAACTAGTATCGTCCGCAAAGAGGCAGATTTTACCGCTAATGTCTGATTTGCAATGTCGTTGATAAACACCAGAAACAAAATAGGGCCAAGTACTGAACCCTGAGGGACACCACATTCTATAGGCTTACAAGAAGACATAGACGTATCAATCCTCACAAGCTGCCTTCTGTTGCCAAGATATGACTTAAGCCATTCGAGCGGCACTCCCCCGAAACCGTAGTATTGCAATTTATTAATTAAGATATTATGATTTACACAATCGAAAGCCTTAGAGAAATCACAGAAAATTGTAGCTGTAGAGTGATGGTTATTCAGGCTAGAGTATACATTATTAAAAAGGTCGAACATAGCATCATTTGTGCAACTGTTACTTAGAAATACAAATTGATGGGTAGTAAGTATTTTATATTTAAGGAGAAAAGATAGAAATCTTTTTTTAACCAATCTTTCAATGATCTTAGATAATGTGGGCAGGAGTGCAATTGGCCGATAGTTCGAAGCTTCATCTTTATCACCTCCTTTATACAGAAGAATAATTATTGCTGTCTTAAGGCAGTTTGGAAAAACTTCATTTTGGAATGACTCGTTAATTAAAGTAGTAAGATGGTTTAATGTGCATTCAGGAAGTTCAGAGAACATTTTGAGAGTAAGCCCATCAGTCCCAGATGAGGATTTGTTTTTAATACTATTAATTGTACTACGGAGCTCATCTAATGCTACAGGCGTGAAGAAGAAACTGTGTAAATTCTCATTTGCTTTAGGGAGATATGAAAGTGAATCATGGGAAGGAGTTATGGTGTTCACTAAATTTTTAGCCACATTAACAAAGTAAGTGTTCAAATCTTCAGGTGAATTAAAGACTGTGCCAGACGAAGAAGTCTTATTCCTTAAGTCATTTACAATAGCCCAAGTCTCCTTAGCGACATTACCGGCTTTGGCTAGCCTCGCATTATAATTATAGCGCAGCTGCAAATGTTGTAGAAAGTATATGAAAACCAAGAATCATTGTTTATGGTCCATGATTGCTGAGAGTTGAAGATTTCTATCCCCGCCAGCAGTAGATTTTTCTAATGTTAAAGTAGCACGAAACATTTGAGGCATTAGCATTTGAGGTCTGGTTCCCGGAGGTTGTATATTGCGACGATATTCGACATGATTTCTTCCTGTAGGTACACTTAGCTACTGTAATTTTGACTCCCTCATATATATTAACCCCCTCCCATACCCCTTAACAGCCCCCCACCCCCACCAAACACTAATAGCCAGATTCTCGGGCGACACAGTATTTTTGTGCCAAATCTGGTTAAAATCGGTTTAGCGGTTTTTGAGTTATCGTGTTACAGACGGACAGACAGACAGACAGACAGACAGACAGACAGTCTACAGATTACCTGTCGGTATGGTCGGCTAAAAAATGAAAACATTGACATTTAACTCCTCCCCACTTCTCGAGCTCATCGTCTATCTTCGGGGACTTATGACACATATCAGCCCAAGTCTAAAGGAATCGTTTAAAACGATTTTCAAAACTGTGGGAATTTTTTCCACCGATGGGCCTTTTTTTAACTAATTTGACTGGGGTATTATTTAAATTAGAAATTTCGAATTATGCTGTTTTGCATATTTCCATATACAGAGTGAGTCTTAAATAAGTGCAAATATTTTTAAGGGTAGTATATTTCAGTTCCAGAAACACGATTATGAGTTTTTAAAAAATGTCGATACCTATGTGGTGGATTCATCTCATCAAAAAAATCCTTTATGGGTATTTCGCCACTGCACTGCAAGAAAAATCTACAAAATAAAATAGTTATTTTTTCTAAACACTTCTGCGTTAAACCTAAACGGACACTGCTTGGCAGAAGTTATGTTTACAGTAATACAAATTTGCCTAACAAAGAAAAAAATGCTTAACGTTTCGGAAAGTTTATCTCTTTCCGTCGTCGGAAGCAAAAAATATACAAATAAAAATAAACTCTTTGAAATATTTAAATTCGACTATTCGAGAACACTTTACTTTTTTTAAAACAGATACGTCTACAAGAAATCGTTGACGTTCTGTTATGAGTTTTTTTTTTGCAAAAAAAATTGAATTTTTTTGAAATATTTTTAGATATTTTTTTAGTTAACAAACATAATTTGTTAATAAAATGGCAAAATAAGTAGATTAAATTTACAAGAAATAAAATCCAGAAAAGATCCAGTGGTTCTCAAAATTTTAACAAAAAATCATTTTTTTGAAATTTTTCAAAGTAAAATAACTCGGTTATTTTGGATTTATTTGAAAACCGGTAAAGACAAAATTATCTTTCTTTTATCAAGATTTGCCAGCCCTGAAAATATTTACACTTATTTAAGACTCACCCTGTATAAATATAAAATATAGGATATACATTTTTTATTCATATTCTTCTCCATTTAATGGGAAGAAGAACAAGCACAAAAACTGTTGTTTTATTATTTTTACAAGAGAAACCTCGAAGGCTACAAAGGAAGGTAGAAAATTCGTTAAATATGCAGCGATGTCCTGGAAAATTTCATCCTTTGAGCGTATAAAAACTTTTATGCCTTTTTTTATCTGCAGAATGGGAAGCGACAGTCACGAACTCTCTTTTCTTTTATTCCTTTTTTCTGTCAAATTTATTCTTAATAATTGCAGGCTTCTTTAAAAGAGAAACAAATAAAATAATTTAACAGAAATGTAAATTTTGTTTTATTTATTTATTTATATATTCGTGCCAAAAGACGTATATCAGAGGTTTCATAGACAGTGAAATGCACTAAGGCCAAAGACAGAAAATCACAAATACATCACTATACACTCTTCTAACTTAAGCAAAGGTTGATAAAGATGGAAAACTAAAGTAAATAGATGTTACCTAATTCCATGAGATCACGATTTCTCATATATGAGAATACTACTAAGTATTATTTAAGACAACAATTTTCACTAATTTCATGTATACTGTGGTTGGGCAAATTTCTGCGTTTACGTTTGAACAGTAGGACTGTAGGCTGCAGAGGTCACTCTTCATCATCATCACCATCATTTTCAGCTTATTCAACCATTTCCAATTATGGTGTAGCCTCCCTCACATATTTAGATACTCTCTTTGTAGTTGCGCCCATCATTGTTGTCTATTGTTGGCTATGCGCCAAGTTATCCCTACTAATTTCCTAATATCGTGGTCCCATCTCAGTTCGGTTTTCTTCTAGTCTCTTAGTTCCTCGTGGGTACTATGCATTTCTGTGAGCCGTTGTCTGTTGGCTATCATTAGAGGTCACACTTAGATAGATAAAAATATCAGCCAATCCGGACTTGTAACATTGATACTAGACATCAGTAAATTACTTTCTATTAGTGATGTGTCGGTATTTGAGTGACGCGATTTTGGAGCGGTACTTTTTTGTAACGTCATGTCGCGCTCCACAACGAATCAGGAACCTGTTACTGAAGAACGACGATCATAATAACTCCAGCCGTCGCGCTCCTAGGGTCGTGATTTCGTCGGTCGCGAACAGTAGTAACTGGAACTTGTACGTAGCGTCGCGCGATTTCGACCACTTCGTCTGTCGCGAAGAGATTTAACTGGTAACGACCGATACCGCGACTTATTTCGCTCCAGTGCCAGTGGTAACGCGAGTGCTAGAGCGCTTTTAGGGTCGAGTTTCGTCAGTCGCGAACAGTAGTAACTGGAACTGGTAAGTCCGTAGCGTCGCGCCTTGATCTGTCGCTTTTGGCGTTGATGAGATGGGGATTTTCGGTTGGTAAAGGTACTAAGCAATTTTGATTGATAATAAATATATGTTAGGTACCTTAGATAGTTACAAATAAACAGTTTTACATAAATAAAAAAAACAAAGAAGAAATATGTCCAAAAAAAAAGAAAAATTGTAAAGGTACTTTCAATAATTGATTAAAAATAATCCCAATTAGAGTTATATAATCTGCAAAGAAAGAGAATTACATGTTACTATAGTCTGTGAAACGAATAACTTTGAATTTGACAGTTCCCGCGCGCTTTTCTAGTGTTAATTTTATTAGGTTAGCAACTTGCGGCCATGCTGACGCAATTCCGTCTCTAATAGAACAGCCCCGGAGTGAGATTTATGACGTCACGCTAGTTAAATACTACGGATTAATAAATATGTTGTAGAATACATGGAAAAAATTCCTCGTATTTTTGGTTCGTATTTTAAAACTGATATAGTTTACATGAAATATACATAATATACAGTTAATAACTTTTTTAATAATATTAATTCATTATTATTTATTGTTTTTGTTTATTTTTAATATTTTGTTTATTTTTTAAAATTATTATTCTTAACACTAACTATCTACATTGACTATGGCTGAAATCGTACTCCATCCTAACCTAAATCCCAAGAAAATCAAAAATTTTAGAATAATTTTACATATAAAATGACAGCGATCTTTATTTTATAGCCATCGCTGACGCCTTTTTTCTATGATATTGTATTATTTGCAAATATAATTTTTCGAACATTGATACTTGCAAAATATACATATAAATTTTGTGAATGCAAATAATAATACATCACTATTAGTAGATATTGAATGTTTTTTGTTAAATTAGATCGATTTTCAAACACCAAAATTTAAAATATATTTTACATTTTACCCATTATCTTACGTACCTATTCATTATTTGTATATTGTAAAACATTTGCTGCATTTGTATGGTTTATAATTTATTTGCCAAAGTATTTATTACTATAAAGAGGTATATATATTGTATTTATTAACTGTATATTATATATATTTCATGTAAACTATATCATTTTTAAAATACAAACCAAAAATACGAGGAATAATTATGTTTTCCATGTATTTTACAACATATTTATTAATCCTTAGTATCTAATTAGCGTGACGTCATAAATCTCGCTCCGTGGCTGTTCTATTAGAGACGGCATTGGTTTGATATTTAGAAATGTCAAACGCTGATGACATTTTACTTTTGGCAATTATGACATTTCGGGTTGATTTTTGCAAGAAGAGGAAGAACTGTCACTTGTTTTATTATTTTCCTTTTCTATTTCACGAAAGTAAAAAGAGTTACCTAACTGATTCGTTCAGGTACTCAATTTAAAGAATATCAGTAACTTTTTTGACAGAGGGATTTTATATTTGCCATATTGGTAAAAAATAACGGTCAAAATTCAAAGTTATTCATTTTATAGACTATAACATACAGGAATAAAGTAAGATAATTTTATTTTGATTTCACCAATAAGGAATATACGTAGATAAAAACATACACGTAGATAAAGAAATTTAGCATATGGTGCAGGTATCTCGAATATTGAATCAAAATATGTTACTTTTTATTGTTTAAGCTAAACTATTTCTAAAGTAAACAGATTTTAAGAAAAATATAATTACCTTACAAATGTATGTATTCTAATTTCTAAAAGATGGCGAATAAAAAATATTAAATACTAATAAATTATATTATTTTACATTTTTTATTTAATAGTCTTATTTTCAAAATTAAAAGCTATCATAACTAAATTATTCTAGCCATCTGCATGCTGTTTATTATTTACTAATTTGAGTGGTTTATTAATTTTTATTGTTTATGAATTTTCACGAACATAGAGATAGCGACAGGGAGAGGAGTAGGTAGGTACAGTGACCAGAAATACCACATAGGCGGGAACAGCGACACTTCGGAAGCCGAAGCCTCCGTTACAAAATCGCGGTATTTTATCCCGGCATTTCTCTAGAACGGTCGCTATTGTAACGCGACAAATATGGAACCGGTATTCCCATCACTACTTTCTATGCCAAAAAAATTACTATTTTTATAATTTTAAAACAGCAAAGATAATGAATTTTTCAAAAAAATCAAAGATTTTATTGGTTCAATAAAACGATTTTATTGGTTCAATAAAACGATTTTATTGGTTCAATTACCTCTATAATTTTATCAAATTATTTTTTGAAAAGTCTAAAGATATTTAGCTATTAGTAGCCGCGATTAAAGCACATGTCGATCCCCGCCATTTTCCGCCGCATCCATTTGCCCTCGTTTGAAGTGTGTCTGCCTCTCCGTTTAATTGAACTTTGCTCTCGCTTTTGACGGCACCCATTTCCTATTAGATTGGCGAAATTAATTTAAAACAAACCCGCCGCACACAGCTAGTTACATGCTAATTAACTATCAGGTATTTGTAATTAGAAAGCAGGGGGATTATAATCCATTGTCAAAATCGAAATTAGAATTTAATTTTATATAGGTTTTATCTTTTTTAAATTTATAGTACGGATTAGATTAGATTTGATATTTTGAGGTGTCTATGGGCCTGTTCCACTGCGACGAAGGACTAAAGAATACAAGGACATGTAAGGCCCATATACAGGTTGCAGCAGAATTTGTGACGTTCGGCGTCGTTTTTTTTGGTTGAAACGAATGAGCCATCAGCGACAATTTTAGCGATTTTTAATAGTTTGTGTGTGGTGAACTTTGTATAAACTTTATTACAATGATTATTAGTTGTTCAGCTTTTCAAGTGTAAAAGCCGCAGTGATAAGGAAGAGCCAGGAGTTACGTTTCATAGGTAGATAAAAGTCCATTCCACATTTTTAGCGTTTTTTATTGAATTGAATAATTATTAATTACTCTTCTGATATTATATGTACTTGATATGTGCTATACGTCGATAATAGTTTTGTACCTTCTGTTAATATTTTAATATGTTTTTTTCGTAATTAATTAGTATGATACCACCACATATACCATAGGCGTAATCAAAACATTTATCAAAAATATAAATATTTCTCCAAGCGGCTATGTTAAGAAACACATTGTGTTTGGCGGTATGGTAACAATTTGGTTGCAGGTGTTCTTTGTCCTTCTTTTAGTCTTTTTTAGGTTAGTCTAAAGAAGATCGAATACTTAGCTGTCAATTCCAACGCTCGTTTTGAAGTCTTCATTAATGATAACGTCCAGATTCAACAAGTAGACAAATTTAAATACCTGGGTGCTACTATCAACAACGAGGGTTTGGGCAAAGAAGAAATACAAACCCGAATTCAGAAGAGCAAACAAGTTATTGGATGTCTTAACAGCCTCTGGTGGGACCGAAACTTATCTGCAACAACTAAAAGAGACTTGGAAGAACATTGGTGGAGTCAGTTCTTTGCTATGGTTCAGAGCTATGGACTCTGAGTGCAGACGCGAAGCGCAAAATCCAAGTTGTTGAAATGGACTACCTTAGAAGAAGTGCAGGTATATCTAGGATGGAAAAAAAGACAAACATCGAGGTCAGGCGTATCATGAATGCATCGGAGGAGACAGTACTGGATCGAATCGAAAATCCAGCTTAAAATGGTTTGGACACAGCCTGCGTATGCCGGAGAACAGGTGGCCAAAAAGAGTTTTTCAATGGGCTCCCCAGGGCAGAAGAAAGAGAGGTAGACCTAGAAAATCCTGGAACGGAACGGTTACGGAAGCAATGGAAGCTCGTAACGTAGAAGCTGATGACGCTCTAAATCGAGATGTGTGGCGTAGGGTAACGGGAAGGCAGCAATAGGCTGTAGTTGGAAATGAGTATTAAATACTTATATATATATATAGTCAATGTCTAAACAATAGAAGGACAAATATATATATATATATATATATATATATATATATATATATATATATATATATATATATATATATATATATATATATATATATATATATATATATATATATTTGTCCTCCTATTGTTTAGACATTGACTGCGACCTTGTCAGACCTATATGATCATTTTCTGATCTCTATGTTACATTCTCCAGACCTATCCTTCTCAAAAATCTAATAATTTGGAGACAACCCTCTATAGCTCTTTGTCAATAGAAAAGATCATCCAATTTAAATGAAATTTGCTATGTCGATAGATTGGACCAAGGCCAAGTTGACCGTGTACGACACGTGTCACTGTGACAGTTAGTTTTGACGTAAGAAACGTCAAAAGCTAATGTCGTTCGATCGCGACCAAATTTGGTGGGTAGACTATGCGAGCGACCGCGACGGTGCTCACGATCCCACCCTGCAAAGTTACATACGACGTTTCGTTTACATCTTCGTCAGGGTGGGACTAACGAGTTGATATTGAAGAAAAATGTGGGTCAATTTCGGAATAATTGGGGACGGGCTACAGGATGACACCCTCTACGTTTCGAACCGATGCCGATGCCTCTAAATGGACGAAATAATCAGGATTCTTCTTAATTATGTGTCGATTGGCACCAAACTCGGCACGTGGATAGATGTACCGAAATTGAGTCCTCAGATGGACAGACGGTTATTTTAATATAAATTTTGTGAAAGTGAATCAAATTATTTATTAATTTTTAATTTAGTACTTTTCAACATTTCAAACTACACTTTTTCAAACATGTTCTTCAAATCCTTCAATTTAATAGCTGTTAGTAAAAAGTTTCACTTCAAATATGTGCACATAGTTGCATAATGAACTCTGCATAAAATATGGAACTATTAAGTAAACTTCAACACCTAAACTAACCTCGAAATATTAAATGTAACTAACCTGAACTCCAAATACTATAACAATTTTCACTTAATGAACTCTAACTTAGCATAAGACAAAGAATACTAGCAAATATATTTAAATTGTTTATTAAAACATTAAAAAGTTGATATGTATATAAAAAAGAAATGAATGAAATGAATGAAATGAAAATGAATGTAAATCAACAAACGCTGCAAAGTAAAATGAATAGAATAAGTAAAACTCTGATGTCAACCCCTTATTTTACTTAAGTCTAAAATAGCGTCTGGGCAGTTTACATAAAATAAATCTAAAACAAGTCACACAGATGGAAGCAAGATGTTCAGTTTTCAAATGATGTACATAAAAAACATAAATAATATTGGTTGTTTTAGAAAATAGTCTGAATATAATTGTAGCTCTTTTTCTGATAGTCCTTGCTCTATAGAGCAAGCTTAATTTATTGGTCTATGTCGTCTACGTTTGATAACATATTATTCAGTTTTGAAAGGAAAATTCTATTCTTCCAACTCCCAATGGATGACATACCAAGAATTTGAGAAACATTCCACTGCAGTATTGAACAACTAAAAAAATTGGAAGAGAGAAACGTTTGCTCAGCAATTAAAAGGCCATACCATAATGTGCTATACCGATGCTTCCAAAACCAAAGCAGGAATACATACAGGAGTATTTTGGCCGAAAAATAAATACTCCTAACTGACGGGCATCTCCAACATTCTTCAGGCAGAAATTTACGCTATTGAAAGATGCGTACAACTTATGTTATACCTGATAGAAACGAAAGTAAAAAATAAATATCTTTTCCGATACTCAAGCAGCCCTAAGAGCAATCAACTCAGTAACAATCAATTCGAAATTGGTCAAAGAATGCCTAGAAAAGCTGAACAAATTAGGCAAAGACAATAAAGTCCTCCTACTCTGGATCCCAGCTGACCAAGGGATAGAAGGTAATAAAAAAGCAAACGATCTAGCTAGAAAAGGAGCGAACACCCTCCAACTGGACCAGAACCGTTCTGCTTTGCAAGTGAAAACCAACTTCGAGAATCTTGAAAACTTCATTCGTAACCTGGAATGGGAATTAACTTCCATCCTTCAATCCAATCTACGATCGTTTTTTATTGAATCACATGGTATATTACTTAATTGATAGATGGGTTTATTGTAATGGAGAGCGGTCGATTTCTAATTTCGATAAAAAAAATTATCGGTTCGACATTAACGAGGGAATTACGATGTACGTTGGGCGATCATGGGAAATCGCCCGGCTTTTAAAAGGATTAATATTTTATCCGATAAAATTTGGACCATTTCCAGAGACCCGCTTCGGTTTGTACTGCCAACGAAATTGATTTGAAATTGAATCAAATATACAGGGTGAGTTTCCTACGATGTTCTCTATGGGTATCTCGGAAACTACTGGAGATAGAGAGTCGGTTAAATGGGGAAAGAATTGCAGTTTTATGGGGTCATAAATATGCGCCTTTCAGATTTTTGAAAAAGTTCATGGCTTACTAGATATTTCGAAAAAAACAAATGTCGGCTTAGAGTCTTAGTCTTCTTGGTCTTGTGTTATTAAGCCTTGGTTTGATCTTCCATTTTTTATGTTCCATCCCTTCACGCAATTTTATTACGCCTGCAAAAGTAAACAAACCTTCTTTTACAGTCCTCCTTACCCTTCACCAATAAATACACACACAAGAGCTCGCACTTTTCTTCCCGAACTGTAATTTGTGGCAGGGCTGCCCGAGGGGGCCCCTTAAAAAGTTAAGGCGCTGTCTCCAGAGCTGCGGCCGGCGGAGATGCGGTCGAAAGTTTCCAACATTGTTCTTGCCCGACGCGTCGCTCATATATATTAAAGATGGATGCGGACGGTCGGGCTCGGGAGTAGTTTATAGCCGGTTGTAACATTCGTAATGTGGGTTAAAGGACGTCCTTATTTTTGAAAAGCTTTCTTTTATTTATAGGAAGAGATGTAAAGGTTTTTTTACGACATCCGCTTGATTGTTTAAAATAAAACTGTTCTGTTTGACTTCCATTGTCTTTGTTTTTACTGAAAACTATAACTAGTCCGGTCGAGATATTAAATCCCGTGAGATTTTTTAGGGGATATTTTTTATGATTCTAAATATCTTTTAAGGTGTTAACGTTAAAGTTAAGCGTGAAAGTCATTTTGAAAATTTTGGCCCTTGGTCGTTACCATATCTATCATTTATACCAGCTAGATGTAAAGGTGTAAATAAAAATAAGATGTTTCCTCTCGAAAACGATAAGTGAACTTATTTCTGACTGTTTATACAAATGTTGGGCCTACTTACTGTTTTCCGTGATGTATCTATAGGGTGAAAATGACAAACCAAACCAAATCAACGATAAAGTAAAGTCCATTATCTCATTTGTTTCGAGGTTTACAAAAAAATTTAAATATAAAAGTTATAGGGAAGGTTAAGATACAAATTTCAAAATTATTATCGAGTATACAAGGTGCTTCAAAAAAGTGTGGCGGATATAACATGTTTTTTTAAATGCAACACCCTATTTTTTATTTTATTTTTAGATTCTGCGTAAAATTCCATAACTTTTTAATATATAATAGAAAACAAATTTCATGCAATAGAGGTATATAATAAAATTATATAAGGATTCTTGCCACTTAACTGCTAATATAGAAATTTAATTCTACGCTGTGTTTGTCATAATGCGGATCAACCTGCTCTCACTACCGGTTTCGGAGCACTACTCCATCATCAGGTGAGCTTGGGAGATCCACAAAATGACAACCACAGCGCAGAGATAGTTAATTCCGACTTGTCGGAAAGTATCGGTTAGATATTAGGAAAAAAACCTTTTAGCATCCTTTTACTAACGATAGTTGCGCCTCGGTGGTACGAAACTACTACCATTGCACGCAGGCCGCTATCTCCCGTTCGGGACTTAATATCTAGAAAAAATGATAATATATAGGGTGTACCATTTAAATATATTTTGAACACCCTGTAGCATCTAACTAAAATATCTTTACATAAGTCTTTTTCTATATATCTATAAAATTCTCCTACCAAATTTTAGATGTCCAATTTCAGAAACAACGCCATTACTGACAATTTTTATCACACTGCAATCTAACATTTGTTTAAATAAATTTAAATATTACAAAAACTATTTATTTTAGGTATATAACATTATATACAAGGTGATTTCTGTAAGTCGGTCATGCTTTCGGGGAATGATAGAGGACGTCGAAATATTAATTTTGATATGGGGTCGGAAATGCCTCTTACGCAAGCTACAGGGTATTTAAAGTTTTTGAAAAATTAAAATTAAAATTTATTATAGTAGTCTTAAAATTTTATTATAGTAGTCTTCCTAACAGAGACACTTAAATGTAAAAAGAAGAGGTTTTAGTTTCAACCAGTAGCGTAGATGTGATACGCATCGGGTAATTTTTGCAAAAAAATAGTACGCCAGAGTAGAGAGTTATTTAGAGTTTTTTATTTACTCGGTTTATTTCCAAACAAAAATGCCTCTTGCAACTTTCTCCTATCTAACACCATTTTGTCACAATTCTTTTCAATTCCCTTGGAAATAAACCAAGTAAATAAAAAAACTCCGAAATCTCTATTTTTATCAGTGACGTACTATTTTTTTTAAAAAAATTAACCGATTTGTATCACATCTACGCCACTGGTTGAAACTAAAACCTCTTCTTTTTACATTTAAAGTGCTCCTGTTAGGTAGACTCTTATAATAAAATTTTATAACGATACTTTCAACTGTTGAAAAACTATTAAAGAATATCTTTAATTTTTCAAAAACTTTAACACCCTGTATCTTGCGTAATAGGCATTTCCGACCCATAGTGTGTTATATCAAAATTAATATTTCGACGTCCCCCATCATTCCCCGAAAGCATGACCAACTTACAGGAATCACCCCGTATAAAAAGGTTATGGAATAAAAAATAGGGAGTTGCATTTAAAAAAAAAACATATGTTATATTCGCCACACTTTTTTGAAGCACCCTGTATACTCTATAACTAACTATATAATAATTTTTAAATGTGTATCTTTACCGTCCCTATAACTTTTATATTTAATATTTTTTTGTAAACCTCGAAACTTTACTCTGTATTTGACTCAAATCAACTTTATGGGTTTAAAAATAAAATTTCTACTATGCCTAACACTATGCAGTCCACAATAATGGTTTTGTGTCTTTTAATGTCACAGGCACAGGTAAATGTCAGTTATTATCACTCGAGTAACAGTTCCTTCTATGTCAACACAATTCCTATTTTGTATAATAGTACACATTATTCCTCTTTTAAGCCAACTTAGGCGCGTCACTTTTATTTTTGTGTGCTATTTAACGCAAAAGAAGGGCCTGGTAACGTAACAACGACGTCACCTAGAACACATTTCCCTTGATGGAATAAAATGCTCACTGGGCAGCTTTAGACTTTATCATACTCAGGTAACAACGGATTTGATGCTCCATATAAGCCGAGACACACATATCTACACGTATCACGGAACGTGTAATAAACACGTGATTGTTTTAGGCCTTTTCCGACAGGCGTCGCAGTTAATATTTGAAACTTTGGCAAAACTACGCGACTCGCCGAGGTATTAATCACTCGGCGTTGGCAGAGAAACAAAAAGCCTTTAGAGCCCCCGACTGTACGTTCGGTCGTATCGCTAGAGCGAATCTTAATTTCTCGGCGATTTTGGACATTTGAGAAATGTAAGCATTAACACAGGACGATGCTTGCCAAAACTTACTTGTTTTGGTTCTGTTGTTTGATATCGTGATTACTATTCAGCTGTAAAAATAAATAAAGAAATTATAATATTTTTTTGGATAAAAAATTAGGTGTTTAAGTTTAAAAAATATACTTTTTGTGGTTTTGTTAACGTAATATTTATGACATGGTTAAGGTTGATTCTAACTATACCTTCCGTATCAGCTACCTTCCGGTTCCCTTCCGTTTGCATAAAATATTATATCATGTAAATGAATAGGACAATTTTTTTTTCCGTTTCCTTTACATTCCTTTACAAAACCGTTCATTTACATTCCATATCCTTTCCTTCCATAATTTTTTTTGGCGGACGAACTGAAGCGTACCTATCGGAAACAGCGTTGTCATGCAAGTTCTTACATTTGTACCAGCTCTGTTAACATTTTGCTGATATTTATCTATTCTTTCACCTCTTAACTAAATCTATTATCTTTTTCAAAAGATACAAATTTTAAAAGAAAACGTTCGTAATGATATTGTTACGAATTCCGTGGGTCCACTAATTTAAACTCACGATAAAATACTTAACGAATTTATTTTTCTCACTTTATACACAATTACTAACTTATAACACACAACAAACTAACTATTTATAAGATTCCTTCACCAAATTGTCCGATTTTCAATTTCCACGCGGTATATTCAAATTTCAAAAAACTGTCTCAGTGGTCGATGGCTCCGGCTTATATACTCTATTGACTGCTTCTCGAAATTTCCCCAATTCTCGGAAAGCGCACTTCTTCATACCAGACAATTCCATTGTCTGATTCCCTTACTTCTCGACTTGACTAAGAGATGGCGCCTGAAAAAGTCTTTTAATTTCTGGCGGATACGCCATTTTCTTGACACGTTGCGGTTGTGTGCACGCAACCAGTAATACATTTTAATTTCTGGCGGATACGCCATTTTCTTGACACGTTGCGGTTGTGCAGGCAACCAGTAATACATTTTAGCCCTTGACCTTGACAATATAAATTGTACAATAAAAGTATGGAACTGATACGGAACGGAAGCTTAGGTATAGCATCAATACAATAAAAATACGGAACGAATATGGAATGGATATAGAATTGGAACAGAAGGTACAGTTGAGAATCATATGCATCCCATGTAACATATTTTTAGTTACGGAAGTTAAAGTTAAAGTTAAAGTGTCCCCTTCTTGGGTTATAACTCATCATACAGTCTAAGGGCTTTGACTAAAGCCTGTATACGAGAATGTTTTACAGAGTTTAGTTATCTCCCCATATCAACCGTACCAAAAGTATATGGCACGAATGGTTGTTGTCTCGGCACACTCAGTGATGGGGTGTTTTGGTGTTTCCCGATTTTCCCCACAGAACCTACATTCGCCGTTGTTTCTTAGCTTCAATCTACTAAGGTGTTCATTAGGGTGTCCTGTTAACCCACGATAATCCCAGATTGTTCTTACTTAAATCAAAGGAAAATATTTGTTTTTCCTCGGTCGTAGAGTCGTAAGAAATTTCTTTGAATGTCTTAGACCGTTGGAGATTCAAGGAGCATTCCCAGGTTTCCACTTGGGAAACAAATTGTTTTGGTCCAGTTAATGGAGTGTTTGCTCCCTTTTTGCTAGATTGTTTGCATTTTTGTTAAATTCTATCTTAGTGGGCTGGCACCGAGAGTAGAAGGACTTTATTTTCTTTGCCTAATTTGTTCAGCTTCTCTAGGCATTCTTTGACCAACATTGAATTGATGGTTGTTATTGAGTTACATATGTAATTACTTTTAAGGCTGCTTGACTATCAGATCAGATGGTTATTTCCTGTTTCCGATAGTTCCTATCTAAGATAAATTATACGCATCTTTCAATAGCACATATTTCTGCTTGGAGAATACTGGGATAGGGGTCCGTTGGTTTTGGAGTATTTGGTCAAAATACTCTATCCCTATTCCTACTTTTGGATATGGAAGCATCATAGCATATACCACGTTATGCTATGGCCTTTTATCTACTGAAGACATTTCTCTCTTCCAGTTCTTTTGTTTGCTCAATAATACAGTGAGGTGTTTCTCGAAGTTGTACATTCTTGGTATGTCATCCACTGGGAGTTGGAGAAGTGGAATTCTTCTTTTTGAGGTATTCCAAGCTCCTGAGCCTACAAAGATACTACAAAATATGTTTATGAAATTTGAAAAACAAATTAATAAATTTTGAATTATAAAAATCAACAAAGATACATATTTTTTATGTTCAAAGTCATGTGTGCATTGTATTTATTTGTATAGTTGTTTCTCTCCTTTTATTATAAAATATCTATCAACAACTAAATCCAGCGTTAGGTAGGTTTTTCTTTATATTTTCAGAATCTTTATTTCATCACACAAAAAATAAAAGAGAAATATAAGCGGATTTGTCAAAGTAAATCATCCTACCCTCCAAAATCCTTCTTTGAACCTAAACCATAAATACACCGTAACATTTTCTGGTTATCGGCCTAGAAGTTTGCGGATTTAAAAGAAACGATTTTAAATAAGTAACGTTGTCACCGGATTTTTTGTTTTCATTTAATTAAACAAAAATAAAAAGTTTTTTTTTTCCTGATGTCGTTGCGGATGCGCCAGGCTTCAACTGGTCTTTTATAAATATTAATATAAATATATAAATCATATAATAATATATTGATATAAATGTATCTAAGATTTAGCACTATATAATTCAGAGAATGACCCTAGATATTATGTAACGAGAGTTAGTTTAGCTTGGGAGAAACACTACGCTCGATATAGTTAGTTAAGAACAGGTGATTGAGAATGTCGTTATATAGTCCTGAGTGCGGAATAAAGGACTTATTAAGAAAATTCAGTGTTTTATTTGGAAAATACCTTCTACATTCCGACATCAGAAGTGGGATAGATTACAATAAATGGAATTTGTAGAATAGTCAAATGCAAATAAAAGGTTCAGACTAATTAATAGTAATGTTATCATTATAGGACAGCCTGTATAACGATAAAAAATGTTATAACTAAAATTAAAACTCATATTATAATCTCCTCCACATTTGATCCAAGCAATATCAATTTGTCAACATCTAAATTATCTAAATTAATTATATAGAACTAAATTTTACATGTATATTTGTACATCCCTTTTTACAAACAAAGACACTTATCATAATAAATTAAAATTATCTAACCACCATACGTAACTAATTCTGATTAATGTTTTTTCGTGAGATTATAATAATACATATTATATACAAATTTTAATTAAAATAACACATATGAACCTTTGTATTATTTATATATGGAAAATGTCAAGAGCTTATTACATTATTTTAATGTTTTATTGCAAGATTGTTATTTATTAAAACCCAAAACCAATTTTAATTTTAATGTTTTAATAAATGCGTTATTTTAGTTCTATTTGAAATTGGGTATTGTTTTATTAAAAATAATTAAATAAGTTATAATTCAACAGCTCCAATGACAAATAGAATAATATAGAAAATTGCCACTATTCAAACATAATACAAAATTTTATATTTAAAATAATTTTTTATTTTATGATTTTTTTTTTTGAAAATATCGATGCACATTTACTACATCATATGACATTAGCATTAGCATCTTCGGCAGGTGATAAAATCTAGTTTTTTAGTTTTAAGTTGGTATCATCTAACATTAAGACACAGAGTATTATATTTTAAAGAGTTTAAAAAATGTTTTAGATACACCATTATTGAGATGTCTAGTTTTTTGTTCAAACAGAAGGGCTCCTAATTAAATTATATTTAATATTAATTTAGTAAAACCATTTGTTTGTAATTTTTTGATATTAGACTTTTGTCAAAAAATATTGTATATGAATCTGTTTATCACAAACCAGTAAAAAGTAAAAGTGTTAGTTTTTAAGAAGATACTAATCAGAAGTAGAAAGATGTTAGTTTTTATAGATGTACTATTTCGGTACATACTATTTAGTTTATGTGTATTAATCACCATATGATTAGAAAAGCCGGGTCCATTGAACGGAAAAATGATTGTACTGGTAGCCATATTCATTTGCAAACCATTTCTGACGCTGTTTTTTATTGCGTATGGCATTAGTTTATTTAAAATACTAAACAGTAATTTATTTTTATAAGAGATTTTTTAATCCGAAATAATAATTTATCATAATTTTTATGTATATGAATCGCATATTGCATAGTTTGCATAAATTTTGTTTTCAAAACTCATACATAAAAAATAATTTGTGTATTTTCATTGGGCAATTTTTTTGATATAAAACCACATTAATCAGACAACGAAATAGCTAAATATCAAAGATATATTGCTGAGTTAAGCGGAACACAAAAAACATTGCAAATTACAGCCATAGCCAGTAAGAGTTAAAGTCAAAGTTATAGTCAGAGTTAGTCAGCTGTTATCGTGATGGTTTTGTAATGAAGTCCGTATATTTTTTTATTTAATCTGTTAAATGCTGGGCGTGGACATAAATCTAACACGGCACGATAGCTCGGAGCGAAAGTACTTCGCTGGTACACCGAAGAGCCGGGGTTCGATCCTGTCTTGGGACATAATTTTTTTTATTCTTTTTATCATTAATATTCTCATGGTAAATGTTTAAATATTTGTTTTTTTGATCACCAGGACGGATAGCGTTTGTGGATTTATGAACCATACTGTATATAAGTAGAATTTGATATGTTCATTTGTTTTGAAGGATTATGGTAACCAATAATTCTTAGACAAGCTTAGAATGGTTTATTTTTATTTTTAGAACTGTTATGATAGTCTAAAACCGAAAAATATTTTTAATACTAAAAATTATTTGCTGATAAAATTGTGTTAAATATTTCGATTTCATGGATACGTTGAAGTTTTTTTTTGGTACAAACAGCAAATGTTTTTTTGTAGAATCGACGGGTAAAACCCGTTTTTTTTACTGTAAGGAATCTTGATGGGTCGTAGGACGATGGTAACCGAACGTGGTTCGTAGTTCCCGACGGGAAAGATTATTTAAGCGATGGGAGCGCGAAAACGGGGGCCTTCCTGTTGAGACTAAGTACCGGTGACCTTTTCTAAGTAAACCTCGTGAATCAATTCTGATACGTTTTTTTTATCAGCGCTGCTGTAAAAAACCGAATTCTTGAGTTTTAAAGTAAAAGTACCGTATCTCCGTTTTTGATTTTAAATAAGTATAAATCGTGGTCCCAGAGATTTGATTTAAAATAAGTGTAAACCGTATTTCTGATTTATGAGTATAGATAGTTAAAAACCGAGCATCTAAGTTTTTTTTTATACCTGACCGTGAATAGACAACCAGACCGTTTCGTTTTGATCCGACGCCGATTTCCTTTAGAAAAAAGGTAATCGCATTCTTTCTTTTTTTTGTAACCGTCAGATACCCCCATCAGAGTTCTAGTAATCACAAATTTTAGTTTCAGCACAGTAGAGTTTTTATTTCATTTTTATGGTATAAAATTTCTTTACGGAGGAGGAGTTAATTAAGGTTCCTCTTTTGTTTTACCATGATAATATTTCTTACGTATTTGATTTACTTAAGGATGCATGTGAATATGTATTGCTAATATTTTCTATAATAATATTTCTTTACAGGTTTGAATTTAAATAATATGAACTTAATTATGTGCTATTGTAATTAACTGATTTAATTTCTCTGTGTTAGATTTTGGGATATTTCATGTTTTAATATTTTCTTGATATTTGATTTATTTGAAGATATTGGATTCATAATTAATTTATTTAAATAAACCTCGTTATGGAATATATTCGACTTTAACTGGCTTTTACCCCATTTCCCTGGATTCTCCACTGTAGAAAAGCTACCCGTATTGGCCGAAGTGGTCTCTCAAACACTTTAAATTTTGGGGGTGGCGCCCGAGAGAAAAAAGACCGACTGTTAGGCGTTAGTAATAGCTGCCACGCCCTTTCTAATTCGAAGTTCAATAAAACACAAAGTTTACTTAAAGCAGAATGAGTTACATAGAGGCCACTAGCTTTTTAATTTTAACAGCCGGGTGGTCGGGGTTCAGAGATATTAATAAAAGGGCGCCACGAGATTATACTCTATGAACTCGGCATAAAAGATGTTACTATTAAGTAGACTTCAACACTAACCTCGAACTGTTGAGTGCAACTACCATGAACTTCAAATATTACTATAATTCGTTAAACTTAAGTGACTCTAACTTAACTATGAGACCAGACTGTAA